>NC_092038.1:29341400-29644339 GCF_003086295.3 Arachis hypogaea
ATTCAGAACTCTTTCTCTTTCTCCTCCTCATCTTCTGCTGCTTCTTCTTCTTCAAAAACGATTTTACCATGAAAAATTGAAAAAAACGAGAAAACAGAGAGAAAAGACGTAAATGAAGAAGAAGAAAAAGAAATCGAGGAAGAAGAACGTGCAGAAACGAAAGAAAAGGAGAAGAAGAAGAGTAAGAGGAAGAAGAACGTGCAGCAAGAAGAAGAAGAATTTCAGAAACCATGAAAATCGAAAAAAACGAAAAAGAAGAAGAAGAAGAGGAGGAGGAGGAAGAGGAAGAGGAAGAGGAAGAAGAAGAAGACGAAGACGAAGACGAAGAAGAAGAAGAAGAGAAGAAGAAGAAGAAGAAGAAGAAGAAGAAGAAGAAGAAGAGGAAGAGGAAGAGGAAGAGGAAGAGGAAGAAGAAGAAGAAGAAGACGAAGAGGAACCGTTTGAGTGGGGCGCGTGTAGTTATGCTCCATTCAAAATGAGTTAGTGCGCGTGTTAATAAAGTTTGGGCTGATAACTTGTAAAACTTGTACGGTCTTTTTACTTGTATGTGTAGCAGGCCCCTTATGTTTATTTTATTTTAATTTGTTTTATTTGTTTTAGACCCAATTATGACTTGATCCATTTTTATTTTAATGAACTTATGAGTTAGGATTTTAAATCTAAGAGGTATAAGATTTTTCTAAAACCTGATAGCCACTTTTTTTTTAATTTTGATGAATGAAAATTTTTTGGAGTTTCTTTAAAAAATTTGGGTATGAACTGAATAGATACAGTAATTTTCTTAACTATTATATTAGAAAATCAAATTAAAATAGAACAGTTATTTTTTTTATTTTCTATTTTACTCTGAGTTATGTTCATTATCATTTGTTATTAGATTTCAAGTATTAAATTAATCTTATTAATCTATATTTATTTTTTTGTACTTACAAAAAATCAACATCTCTTCCTTCTTTGTCATCTTCCTTTATTTTGTTATTGCCTTGTTCTTCCTTGTCGCTTTTTTTGTTCAAATTAAAAAAAAAAAACCAAAAAACAAAAGGCAGCATTAGTGTCAGCGTCATCATTACTCTTATTTATCATTTGTCCCCATTTGAAGTTTCGTGATATTGTTCCCTTACTTTTTTAATTTTCTTCTTTTTGTTCTTATTATTATTGTTAACTATCTTCTTTGATTGGTTTCATTTTATAAAAATAAAATACCAAATATATTTAGAGTAATCACGGTCAAATTGTAAACAAAAAAAAGAGAGAAAATTGTTTTATCATAAAAAAAAAAACAAAATCTTAAGAGGGAGTGTTTTAAATGCAAGAAAGCAAATTAAAAGAGAGGGAAAGTAATCAAAATCATATCCATACTTAATCTTATGTGGTAATTGACTCTCAAGTGGGAATATTATTACGGTCCAAATTTTAAACTAGGTCGTAGACCATAATTCGCCCAAAAGCACTTGCAGGTGTGTGTTATTATATAGAAGACATAATTAAAATAATATCTATGTTAATCTCATGCATTTTTTATTTCTTATACGAATCCTTTCAAATTTTTTGATTATCACCTTTCAAATACTAGAAATAAAAGGACATAATAAGTGTCAGAATTTTTTATAGGTACTTCTACCAACTCGTTCGAGGAGGTTTAGAAAGAGTTTTTGTCTTTCTCATTCAAATAACTTCACTGAATAATTATTTTTTATATTAGTTGCATGAATGAATCTTCTAAAAGAAAATTGACCGATTATATGAAACATGTTACACACTTACACTTCAACAAAATTAAAACTTTGAAAAAATAATTTCTCTTTAATTTAAGAAGGATAAAAGAGCAATGAGCCAATGACCATATTAAGGCTGGATTTGGTAAAGCTTTTTCAGGAGGTGTTTGTGCTTTTAAAAAGCACAAGCACGTCAGCGTTTGGTAAATTAAAAAGCTCAAGTGTTTGTGCTTGCGGCTTTTAAAAGTTAGGGGTACTTTTGAAAGTACCTAGGAGGGAACTTTTCAAAGCTGACTTATGTTTACCAAATTTTTTTCATTTTTCCGCACATATTTCTCGCTATTATATTGTCATTAAAATCTTCATATATTTCTAACTTCTCTTCCTAACCTTCATAAAATCTAACACAATCTTCATATATTTTTTATTTTTCAACCTAATCTTCACAAATTTCAACACAAATACATCTCTATCACATATTAGGTATGAACTTCTATCTATTTATATTATATAAAATTTTAAAGAATTTGAAAAAAAAATTATTTTTTTGTTATAAACATGTTTATTATAATTTTTTCAACTTTTAAAAGCTATTTTACCAAACACAATTATGGTGCTTGTACTTATTAAAAGTCATTTTTAATTTGATTTTACCAAATGTAAGTGCTGCAACTTTTAAAAAGCTGTCTTTTAAAAAACAGCTTTCATAAGCTACCTTTAAAAAATAAAAGCTTTACCAAACTAAGCCTAAGTTATTAACAAATCCTTTTGTGCAGTCCCTGGGCCGAAATTACTACCGCCTCCCGCCACTATACGAACGCGATTGAGATGATTGGCGCGAAACTTCTAGCGCAGTCACAGTAGAGAGCGCTGAAAATATTTCAATTTCAATGCTAACCATTCCCAAATTCCTCGTAATCGTCACCGCCAATCACCCTAATAATCTCCCCAACCCTATCACTTCCCTCTTCCTCCCACACTCTCCGTTTCTCCCGCGGTTCGCACTCCGCGCATCCTCCCCCGTTTCGAAACGTCTCTTCTGGTGGACCAGAAAGCCAAACCCAAAACCATTTCAGTCCACAATGCCTGGTTCGTCTATGTTGGCGGAGTACGCGAAGTCCAACCGGTCAACGTGCAAGGCGTGCTCGAAGGCGATCGAGTCGAAGGCGCTGAGACTGGGCGTTGTCGCAAAGGGCAAAGGAGGGTTCGACATTACCAAATGGCACCACCTCGATTGCTTCCCTTTCCCCTCTGACTCTGAATCCCTTCTTGCTTCCCCTGAGGACGCTATCAAAGGCTTCTCCTCATTGAAGGTTTCGCATTTTCTTCTCTCCTTTAAGTCCTGGTGAAATTTGTTAGGTTTTCACTTTTTTTCTGAGTTTAGAATTTAGGGTTTAACCATTTTATTGCGGGTATATATCAGTCCTTAACCATTGAGACTCGGATAGTTCCCAACGGAAAGAATTGTGTCTTCCGCATTCAGTGTTCAGGATTAAGTTTTATTTGGGACTTAGTGTTCCCTTGAATAATGGTCACTTATTTGTCTTTCACTTGTAAGACTTCTTACTTCTTAGAGGTATAGGTTTTCACATTTTGGGTTAAACTTGAATCTAAAATTTCCAATCATACACTTCATTAAACCGCTATAGTTGACAATGCATTAGTTTATTCTTTTAGTTTTCTAATCAGTCAAACAAGTTTTTAATGTTATCATTTCGATTTTAAGAACATCCCCCCCCCCCCCCCCCCAATTTTTCCTTCCCAAAATTTCAAGATACAAATATATATTTTTTTATATTGTTGTATGATGCAACCAGTGAAAAATGAGTCAAGTTTGTTAATATTGCAATTTGAATTTTGAAGCTTATGATGAGAATTTTGTATCAACTTTATTGAGGTGAAGTTTGGCACGTTTTTTGTTTCTTCAGAGTACTGACCAGGAAGCTTTGAAGAAGATATTGGTAGGTGCACATGACAAGTCTCAAAAGAAGGTGAGATTTCCATTATTTCTTTAAAAACAAATCAAATATAAATGTTGAGAGAGATTATGTCATAGAGCAAAGTTAACTTGTGATGCCAGTATAATGAGTTATTCTTTCTTTTCCAATTTTCTGTGTTATTGAACTTAATCAAACCTGTCTCTTTTCAAATTTTACTGACTGTTTGTGTGTACACTTCTTTGATAGGTTGATAAAGCTATAGAGGACATAAAAAAGGATGAAGGCAGGGATACAAAGCGAAGGAAGGCAAGCATGTGTACTCATTCGTTATTTTTGTTTCCACACATGTCAGAATTGTGGATTTGATTAAGCAACAACATTTGAGAAAATGATATTGTATTATTTAATATCAATTTGTAAACAACTTTGAACAGTTCAACTAGAAACCACAAATTGTTGGTTTAGGTTGTTTGCCGATGCTTGTTTTCTCCATCAAATGCTATACGTCAGCTTAAATTGGATTTACTGTTAACTCCCTTTGTTCTTCATGTTTATTGCATGCAGCTGTGTGAATCAGACATTGAAGCAGTAGAGGAAATTAACTTTTCAGTTTCTGAAGTGAAGAACAACTACAAGGTAAGATTTTCCCTTTCTCGTGTTTATTTCATGACCTATTAATGGCTTTAGTGTCTAATGGTGAAAAACTGAAAATTTATCATGTTTATATCATTATGGTCATAATTCTTATCCTCTTAACTATTTCTATATTTCTCTATTTTTTTTTGGCTCTTCCTATATTCAACGAATGATTACCTGATACAGGATGCTACCCTCTTACCAAAATGGAAAGCATTTCAGACAGTCATATATCTTGAACGGGTGAGATTACTGGGTACCTTTTTTTTTTTCTATCAAATAGATATAGGTCAGAATTTGCAGCATTACATCTTCTGGTTGATATAGATTTGCAGATAGCCAATTGAAAAAAATGAGGTACTCCATCATCCAGAATTCATGCAGCCTTTATATTTTCACCCATTTCACTTTATTCTATGTTATGGATTCTTATAACTGCAGGATGATGGCCTGAATGACTCAAGCAAAATTGCTGCATTTGATTTTGATGGGTGTCTTGCAAAAACTGCTGTGAATAAGTATGCTTGAATCTGAAGTCTAAAATTTGCTATTATATTTGTTGATGCTGTTGGTTTACCTTTTGGTAGCGTCAGGTCTTGTGACCTTATGTGGTGCTTTCGCTGCAAAGAAGTTCTTGGATTTAATATCTTTTATAAATTACAACCTTTTGATTTGATGTATTAAGAAGCTTATTTATTTATTTATTTACAGAGTGGGTGCAGATGCTTGGTCCCTCATGTATCCTTCAATTCCTGATAAATTACAAAGCTTATACAAGGATGGGTACAAGCTGGTGTGTCTGTTTTATTTTTAAAAAAAATGGCTGTAGAATTTTCTTTGATTTTTAGAACTCTTCTATGCTCATCCTCCTTTATTCGTATCTTGTGATGGTCACAATTTAACTAAAATGAATAGATAATAATGGCATTTCTGGTTCTTATGCTGTTTATTGTCTTGCTATTGTTTATTATAGGTAATTTTCACCAATGAATCCAATATTGAACGTTGGAAAAATAAGAGACAAGTAGCTGTGGACTCAAAAATTGGACGTCTCAATAATTTTATTGAGAAAGTGAAGGTTCCAATTCAGGTGACTTCTTTGAGACTCCACACATCTGTCTTCTACTATTATTAGCAATGCAAATATTTCTTTTTCTTACTAGCTATAACAATCGTTTTCTGGTTCAATTGTTTTCTGTGTTTGGGATATTGCTTTGTTGACAGTGTTCATATTAGTTAAACAAAATTGGGTGATGTTAAAATTTGATGATATCTTTGGTGGTGCTCAAGGTTAAATATCCTTGTTCTATCTTTCACCTGTTGGTAATAGTTATTAGGAAACATGGGTAATTGGGCATACGACACCTAACACAGATACAATGCAACATCATCTGTTTAAGGCCTTCTCTAACCAATATATCCAACGGGATTGGCTTACATAGTTAGATAGTTTCTTTTTTTAGGTGTTAACCCTTTATTTTGTATATGTGAGGAAATCTCATCCTCATTTTTGTCTTTCTTTTCTTTTAATTTCATTTCCTAAAGAAAAAGATACGCTAGGTAATATAGGATTAGGAATGAATGCATTCCAAAGAAAATTAAGGTAGCAATTTACATGATAGAGGTGGTTTTATCTTGTATTTAGCTCATTTGATCAGTATGAAGAAGACTGATAGGCTCCCATAGATATTAACCTGAAAAGTGCAAGAGAATATAACAAGGAATAACGGACAATGACAGAACCTAAATTAGAGCACTATACTAGTTCTCACTCTCCTAAGCCTGTGACAACATAGCAGTTAGACATGCCAAAGCCTTGAGAGTAGATGAGGTTTTTTTAATCGGAATTGCATTAATCATGATATGAAACATAGTGCAAGTATGAAACTTGGCTATGTATATCCAAGTAGAATTGATATTGCTCATGTATCAACGTTGTTGTATCTCTTGAATCGGGTTTGTTGTATAGAAGGGTTGTTGTATCTCTCGAATCGTGTTTGTTGTATAAAAGGATCTTCATGTGAAGAACTGTTATATCCAGCAGATTGGAGTGGTGTATTATAGACTTAGTCTCACATAATACACCATAAACAATAGAAAAATGCTGACCTCCATATATGTGACTCACTCCCTCCCCCTACCAAATCTTATAGAATATGATATTCTGTCCTTGTCAACAAATAACAAACTACACCATATAACCACATGTTTATGTTACATTTCTATCTGCTATAACTATCTTGGGTCCTATTACTTTCTTCCTTACATGCAAAATGTATTTACTCTTACTAAGCTTGCTCCTATGTTAGTGGCTATTGCGACCAAGAAACTATTTGAAAAACCATGAAAAATTATTTGGAATTAATTGTATATCTATAATTGTGGCCTTATGGCTGATGCAAAGGCGCTATCTTATCATCCAATCTATATAGGCTATCTCCCCTGGACTCGAGGCTTGGTGGTTGTTGTTACTGGAATACTGGTTTCTTGCTCAAGCAGTTACATGCTTTATGCAGCAAGTGACAAATATTAAAAAGGAAACAAAAAGTTGCAGTACATTCTTCAATAAAGTTTTAGGAAATAGGTGAGGATCCGACCTGAGAAACAATGTTTCATCTGTATGCAGGTGTTTATTGCTTGTGGGGTAGGTAAAGGTAAAGCAGACGGAAAAGACGATCCTTTTCGCAAACCTAAATCAGGGATGTGGCATCTGATGAAGCAGCACTTTAACTCCGGCATTGCCATTGACATGGATCAGTTATTTTTTCCCCCTTCCATGTGATAGCACTTTTGAGTGCTACATTTTCATTGTTATAAATTTTTGTTTACACCCATGAAGGTTCGAGAATGTAAAGCACACGTTTTTCTTGATGTAGATCATTTTATGTTGGTGATGCAGCTGGGAGAGAATCAGATCACAGTGATGCAGATATCAAATTTGCAGAGGTATTTAAACCATTTTAGCCATACTGAATTTGCTTCATAAATTTTATGCCAGTATTTAGCACTTGTCTTCCAGATAATGTGAACTTTAATCATTACATCTAAGTAACCTATTGAAAAGAATGAAGATGATAGCTGGGACTCAGTTATTCTTCTCGAGAAGGTTATAGGTTGTTGAGATTGTTAATAGTATCATCGCCTTCTTTACTAGTTTTTATGTTGTTTGACATTAGAAATTGCTTTATTTGTTCCTCACATGTTTATTGTCTGATTTGTTTTCCTTCATTGATTTTAGGCCATTGGTTTAAAATTTTTTGTCCCTGAAGAGTATTTCGATGCCTGATATCAAATCTCGGATCATTTAAAGCCATGTTTGCTAGACATTGCTAACTGGGAGAGTCATGTAATTTACATGCTATTGTCTTTAATATATCAGTTGGAAGAATGTAAATGGATTAATTATTGTAATTTAGATTGTAGGCATCTAATTTGGAGCAATCTTAAATTTCTTTGTAATACTGCAATTCTATGATCATGTCGAGTAATCATTTTGAAATTTATGGCGACAAAAGAACCAACATCGTTGCTGCGTGGTTTTATGGTTCATACATGTAGTGACGGAGTTTGAAACGAAATTTTGGGGAGTAAGATAGAATATAATTATCAAAATACTTTTGATATGGATCCCATTTAAGATAAGTTCGTCTAACCTCATCTCTTTGATTTAAATGATATTGCCAAATTTAAGGCTATTTTTTAGGGTATCGTTCCAAAGAATTAAGGTTAAACTCATCAGATGCAACTCTTTAACTTTTGAAGGTTGTATCTTATTTTTTTTGTGATTCATTAAAGTAGAAGAACTATCTATAAGTGTTGATATTGTAAAAGTTAAAAGTTATATGTTTTCATTTTGAATATTAGCCTTCTTCTTAAAAAATGCATCATCAACTCTTTGATTTTTTATGATTATTTTATATAAAAATTTAAATATATATCCGATAAAATATGTAAAAAAGAAATTAGAAGGACAAATATTAAAGTTTATAATATTTATTAAATTTTTATCAATTTATACAAATACAATAATATCAATACTTATTGAATATTTTAATATTTTTATCATATAAAAAATTAAATTAAATAAACAATAAAATATAAAATAATATTAAATTACATAAATAAAAAATACCTAATTTTTTATATTTGAACTCAGGTAGAGGGAGTGTTGCTTATTGAATAGAGAGCTGCGAAATACGAATACACTCAATTCAGTTCAAATTCAATATGTTTTGAATGTTTAAAATTAAAAATTATTGTGCAATAAAAATAAGAGATGAAGATTGAACTTTAGTATTTTAAGTCATAATAAATATTTGAGCCAACTGAATTATTTTTTATTTTTTAAAAAATTTTACTAAATTTTTTAATAAAGGTTTGGGAGGACCATAATCTCCCCTTATCTGAACTAAGCTCCGTAACTTTTTATATGGTGCATGTTGTGAAGGTTATGGAAACAACGATGGTTATATAATTTTGACAACACTTAAAAAATAGTTAAAATTAAGGTAGTATTGCTTTTGGTCACTTCAAATTGATTTTTATGGTTAAATTAGTCAATAACTACATTACTAAAGGACAAAACTGAAAGGGGACTTGGTAGTACAAGAAACATCGTATTCCGCACTTTTGGGTATATACTAAATATTTTATAGAATTGAGAATTTTGAAATTACTAAGAGAGGAACTAATTGTTTTACGAGTCATATATTTCAATTTTTCTTTCGATATCTAGATAAATATAAAAAACATATTTGATTGATCATTGTAAAATTTTTATTTTGATTTAAAATATTTAAAAAATTAGCTAAAATATAACTTAAGTTATGTACCATTAAATATAAGTTAAAATATTTTTAATTATTTTTAGAGTTTAATTTTGATATATTGACAATATAAAGCATTTTATACAGTTATATAATTACATCTATTTTTTTAGATGACAATTTAACCGGTAAAAAAAAGGGTAGTTACTTTAAGGGATAAGTACTTTTTTCGTTTCCAACGTCTTGAGTCAAAATCAATTTTGTCCCTAATTTTTTTTTGTTATTAAAATCATCCTCAATTTTTACAAACACATTAAAATCGTCCTCCTCCCATTTACGAAAATTTTTTGACACATTTACCCCTGAGGGTCCCTAACGCTTCGTTTTTCTTTCCCGCGAAAGGCATTCACTATATCATTTGTCATTACACACTTCAAAGGTGATGTTTCATGTTCAATGATGCCCTAGCAGTGGTGTGTCGTCACCGGAAGAGTATCGGAACTGGATTTGGAGGTCACTAGCAATGGTGAGGAAGGAGGTCGGTCCGGCATTGTCATCAATATTCAGGTATCTATGTAGCATTTGTTACGATTTTGTTTCGAGGTTGAACGTAATAATGTTTGAACAGATTCTCTTAATATCTTAGAATTGCGAGGGTTTGATTTACATTTTTTTGTGTCTTTAAGAAATGGAAAGCTTTACTCTGACTGTCCACCATGGGGTCGATTTGGATATGAAGATGGGACGTTGCAGTATATAGGGGGACAAAAGACAGTCATTGAAGATGTTGAGAATGATTGCTGGTCTATATTTGAGGCATATGCAGAACTAAGGCAGTTCGGATACACCAGAGAGAACATTTCAGCTCTGTGGTATAAGGATCCAGCTAGTCAATGGTTAGAGAAGGCCCTGAAATTATTTGTTACGGATAAAGATGCACTTAAGATGTGCAGAATAGCGAACTTGAGGAGTCATGTTGAGGTGTTTGTGGTGCATGTGGTTGAGGATGCAGAAGAATTTTCTGAAGTTGGGTTTATTGATGTTGGAGGCCAAACAAAAGAGAATCCCGGTAATCAGTTGGTGGTTTATGAGGGTGAAAAAGGTCAAGAGGTGGAAAATGATGATGTGCAACAAGGCAATGAAGGAGATAAGTTAAAAACAGATGTGGCTGCTGAAAATGAATGGGCTGAGACAAATATCGATGATGACAGCGATGATGAGGAGTTTATTCCGTCTGATCTTGAGGTTGATAGTGCAGGCGACATTCATTTTACAGATAGTGACGAGGAATATGATGATGAGAGTGGGTTTGAGGAAGATACAAGTGCCAAGAATAGTAAGAGGGTTGATAAAGGCAAAGGGGTTATGAATGGCGATTTTAGTGATGAGAAAGGCTTCAATAGCGATGAAGTGGATTTGGAGTATGAGGTTGGTGTTGATTCAGATGATGAGGAAGGACAAGGGGAAGATAACAATGAGACAAGGAGCTATCCAATTCATAAGGATTGTAAGGACATGAGTAGTTACAAGTGGGAGGTGGGAACAATTTTTGCTTCAAGAGAGGAATTTAAGGACACTGTGACGTCGTATGTAGTACAAACAATAAGGGGACTCAGGTATGCCAAGCTTGAGTTGGTTAGAGTGAGGGCTGTTTGTCAGCCTGGTTGTCTTTTTTGGTTATATGCTGCTAAGATGAAAGAGGAAGTAACTTGGCAGCTTCGGTCCATGAACCTTAAGCATACCTGTGGCCAGTTGCATAGGATTGGGATAATGCATACTTTGTGGCTGAGTAGAGTTTTTAAGAATAAGGTGGAACATAATCCGAAGGTTAAGATCAAGGAATTGGTGAACAATGCACAAAGGAAGTGGAATCTGACAGTTACAACCTCAATGGCAGCCAGGTCATGGCAAGCTGCGTTGGATGACATACAGGGAGAGTATAGGAAGCAATACAAGAGGATTGCTAATTACTGCTCGGAGTTGCTACGTGCTAATCCAGGATCATCAATGACGCTCAAGGTATAGAGGTCCCCTAACTTTGAGATTAAGAAGCAACACTCATCCTTGAACAACTACTGCATATTTCAAAGACTTTATGTATGGCTAGACGCTTGCGAAAAAAGCTTTGTGCACTGTAGGAAGTTCATTGAGCTAGATGGATGCTTTCTGAAAACACCTCAAGGGGGGCAGCTGTTGACTGCTATAGGTTGGGACCCCAATGATCAAATGCTCCCTATCGCCTATGCCGTGTGGAGTCAGAGATGAAAGATACCTGGACTTGGTTTCTGAAGCTGCTAATTGATGATTTCGGGTCTGAGACAATTGGCAGGGCAACCTTCATGTCTGATCAGCAGAAGGTAATAATAATTGTGGTAAATTGAATTAATATCCTCAATTAACATACTTATGCATAGACAATTTTACCTCCTTTTGCTAGGGTTTACTGCCAGCTTTTGATGAAGTAATCCCAGGTGTAGATCACAGGTTTTGCATGCGCCATCTCTACAGCAACTTCAAAAAAAAGTTTCCTGGACTGTAATTGAACCGATTGATGTAGAGGTGTGCAAAGACTACACACTGGAAGGATTGGGAGAGAGAAATGGCAGTGGTTCGAGCGGTCAATGTGGATGCTCACAGGCACCTCAACTCTATTCCTCCTAGATTTTGGAGCAGGTCCAGATTTAACTTCCATTCCAAATGTGATACTCTTGTAAATAATATGTGTGAAAGCTTTAATGGAGGCAAATTGGAGTCTAGGAAAAAGTCCATTATTACTATGCTAGAAGAAATTAGGGTGTACCTAATGAGTAGATGGACTATTAATAAAGAAAGAATTCAAAAGTTCAATGGAACAATTTTACCTCGAATTAGGAAGAAGATATAGAGAAGAGATAGGGCAGCCGGTGAGTGGAGGCCTTATTGGTCTGCAGACTTATGAGGTTGTCAATGGGTTGAGCAAATATGCTGTTGATTTATCTCTTCATGAGTGTTCATGTAGGAAATGGCAGCTAAGTGAAATTTCATGCACACATGCCATCAGCTGTATAAACTTCAAGGGTCTTGAATTGGATTCGTATGTGAATGACTGCTACAAGAGAGAGGCCTATGTCAAGTGCTATGAGGCGGTAATCAACCCTTTCAATGGCCCAGATCTGTGGGAGCACACTAACTTCGATGATGTCATGCCACCACGCTATCGGAAGTCTAGCCACAGATCAGTGAAGAAAAGGAAAAGAGGTCCTGATGAATCAGAGGCTAGATGCCAGACACACTTGTCTAGGAGGGAGAAAATACAGAGGTGTTCAAACTGTGGTGCATCAGGTCACAAGAGAGGAAGGTGCAGCAATTCACCCCTCCTTGTAAGTTCAGTTCTCCACATGACTGTTAGGCTTTATTGCAATGTTTTCCATATGTATGTTAGTGTTTATCTGTCTCCTTGTTGTTGTATTGCAGGCCCAACCACTTAAACAATCTGCTGTGAAGAAGAAAACTAATGGAGGAAGGAAGAGATCAATTTCACAACCTGCTGTGCACTCTGCTACCAGAGGGAGGAAGAGGTCCAAACCACAAGAAAAGTCATCATCACAGCCCCAACCAGCCACCAGCTCAACACCCATAACCAGGTCCAAGTCATCCCATTCTCAGCCTATCTCCAAGCCCACAACACATGCATCTAAGCCCAAGACAACACCAGCAGCTACTCCCCAGCGAAGGCCCAAGATGAAGCCCATCAAAAGCTCAACCCAACCACCACCAGCTACCAAGGAAAAGGGTGCATCTAGCTCAAGCCAACCAGTTATGAACAAAGTCTCCTTCACTCACAACATTGCACTACATGTTTCTCCAAGAAAGTTGAGACTGATGGCAAAACTGCCTCCAAGGGATTAGGGAAAACTTTAACAATGTTTAGACACTATTTAAGTTGTTAGCTGGTTAATGTAGAGGTAAGTTGATCATACTGTATGGTTGTGAGATTTCATTTTGATTGCAACTTATTACATACTCTTTATGCTTAATGTTGGGTAAAAGTGAACCGAATTAGTGTTGTTTTGTTCTAAGTCCAACTGTCATCTGATTTAATGAATGGTTTAAGGTTATTACGCTTGGTTTGTTAATGAATGAAGTCTCATGGTTGTGTTTTGATGTATCTGTTTTTGCTTTCATTCTAATGTTGAGCAAGTAATACATACTACATATTATGCATTATTAAACCAGACACAATTCTTCAGTCATAATTCTGGGCAACCATTTTCACTTTCATTACCAATTTCTTGTGAAATTACAGACACACACCATCACTTACATACACATAAACTAACCTACAAAAACCAGTTTCATTACCAAAATACTATCCAGCCACAGCAGCAGATTTTAATTACATAAAGTAGACTTCAATGTCTAAGTACAAACTAACTAAAATTGCCCTATTTTCTACCTAACTTTCATCAACCCAGTTTCAGAGGTAGCAAACATGGTAAACCCTGCCTGTGATTCAACGAAACCTGCAACCAGCAAAATAAACAACCAACCCAGCCAACCATGCCTAACACTGCAGCAACCTTCAACTTCCACTCAGATGCCTTCACGTCTGCCTTCAGGGCTACAACTTTTCTCTTCAACCTTGCAACATGCGGATGTTCGCTTTCAGCTTCTGGGTCTGTCCAACGAAAAAACTAACACTCATCTTTAACCTACATGAACCCACCAAAGTCAGTGCCCAGAAACAAAACGTTGGGGTCAGCTGAGAACAATACAACATGAACTTACTTCATAGTAGACGCAGCCCCAGAATCGGCGACCTGGGTTTTCTTTGGTTCCCGAAACTCGTAACACTGGTCTCTCTCCATGCCCACAAAGAAGCCCCCTCTTCTGCGCAGACCCCCTGGTCCAAGACGACCTTGAGCTCTCCGACGCCATTACTACACTGGAACCCTAGCCCTAGCACACGCTTTATGATTCTGGTTTACGGGTGAGGTTTTTAATTAAAAATAAAACTTAATTTTCTATACCATTATGTGGTTCAACTACCGGTAACAACCTCAGGGGTAAATGTGTCCAAAAACTTTTGTAAATGGGGGGAGGACGATTTTAATGTGTTTTTAAAGATTGAGGATGATTTTAATAACAAAAAAAGATTAGGGACGAAATTGATTTTGACCCCAAACCTTGGGGACGAAAAAAGTACTTAACTACACATCCAAGCATTTTTGTATCCAAGTCCAATCAAGCAGGCTCAAACTCAACAAAAAACACTTTAATTACACCAGTGTGTACACACGCATTTCAATAACGCTTCTTTGTTTTCATGTTTTTTCTTCTTCGCGTTCTTCCTTCTTCTTCTTTGCCTTTCCTCCTTCTTCTTCTTCGCATGTTTTCTCTCAATCGTCTTTCTTTTATTGTTATTGTTGTCGCTGCGTTTTTTTTCCCTCTTTTTAATTGAGGTTCATTTGAATCCAAAATTGAATTCAATGTGGTGTTGTTGATGATTGAGTCTTTTTTATTGCTTGTTGAAAATTGAACTAATTTCAGTTCATTTGTGAATTGATTGAGGTTCACTTGATACTGCTGATAAGTATTGACCAAATTTTTTATTTCTTAAGTAAGTTTAGTTTATTTCTTAGTTTAATTGAAATTCATTTGGATCCAGAAATAAATTATATGCGTTTTTGTTGATAATTGAGTCTTTTTTACTGCTTTGTTCAAAGTTGAACTTATTTCGGTTCATTTGTGTGTTAATTGAGATTCAGTGGATGCTGCTGTTAGGTTTTGACAAAGTTTTTTGTTCCTTAAGTAATTTTGGTTCATTTAGAATTCAATGTGTTAGTTTTTTGTTCCTTAAGTAATTTTGGTTCATTTAGAATTCAATGTGTTTTTGTTGATAATTGAGTCTTTTTGATTGCTTGTTCAAAATTGAACTAATTGAATGAAATAGAATGGAATCTAATGCCATTGAATAAAGTGATAATGAATAATTTCATTCTTCTTTGCTAAAAAATTTGATCAATACTTATTTGCAAGTAAATCTCAATTAGCACACACATAAACCAAAATTAGTTTAGGTTTGAACAAACAGTTAAAAAGACTCGATCATTAACAAAAACACATCGAATTCATTTTTGGATCCAAATAAACCTCAATTATATTTTTGGTCAATACTTATCAGCAGCATCAAGTGAACCTCAATTAATACACAAATGAACCGAAATAAACAAAAAAATGAACCGAAATTATTTAATAATGGCATTAACTATAAAAAAGTTAGCAAAATGTTAGTGTTATTGGTGATGAAAATAACGAAAAAGGAAAGAAAAAAAAGAAGACGCAACATTGGGGAAGAAGAAAAATTTTGTGAATTTGGAAGAAGAAGAAAGAGAATGAGAAGAAGAAGGGAAGAAAAAGAACCTCCAAACACGAATTTGAAAAAAAGAAGTTGAAAAAAAAAAAGAGGAGAAGGAAAAAGAAATAAAGAAGGAGAATGAGAAAATAAAGAAGAAGAAAAAGCTAAAAAGAAAAAATGAGACACTTGATTTAAAAAGTTATTATAACAACTTAGTTAGATTTTGTTAAATATTTTGTTTAGAATGTAGAGTTTTATTATTATTATTATTATTATTATTATTATTATTATTAATTTGATTATACGAACTCGGCGTGCCAAGCTCGAGAATGTCACTAGTTGTTGGACAAAATTGGGATATTACTTTCATTTTCAATTGACGCGAACGGACCGAAAAGAAGAAGAAAAAAGAAAAGCAAGGTGGAAGCAAGCAACATCGTCATCCTCATGGTTTTGGTATTGTGATGACGGATTGGTGATCCACTTGTGTTCGATCGCAGCAAAACAGAGCAGAAGCAATGGCAAGGCGATCCTACAAGATCGACTTGGGCTGCATAGCCTGCGACGAGCTCACCGAAATCGGCGCCGGCAAGTCAGGCTGGCTCGTTGACAACCCAAACCTTCTCTGCGCCATCGACACTCATTCCCTCGCCCTCGCCAACCGCTCCTCTATTCTCCTCATCCTCTCCTGGTCCGACTCCAACGCATCTCGCGTCATGATCCGACCCGAATTGTCTCCTATCGAGGCCGAATTCATCTCTGCCATCGAGTGGTTCGTCTTGGATGACGTCAGCGTCGTCGTCGCCGGCACCTCCTGCGGTTACCTGCTTGTTTTCTCGCTCCGTGGGGAACTCATTCATAGACAGGTAATTGACAGAACTGGTTTGATTTGTGCATTTTGAATGGGAAACAAAAACAAAACTTTGATCTATTGATGCGTTGAATTGCTATTGTTCTTGTTGAAAAGAAAGAAAAACCTATTTTAATTCCTCATGAAAACTTTGATCTATCTTGAAGTCGAATGTGCGTTCGTGTGCGTGCGTGTTTGTTTGGGATACAAATTTGGTTTAAAGGGTCAAATATTTTTTCTTTTCTAGATACAGCAGAGATATTTATTTCTCAGCATTTCGGCTTTCGTGAATGCATTATTCGATAATAGAAACTGTAATCTGCTTGGTATTATTATAACCTCATGCGGATGTTTTGCTTCTCTGTATCAAATAATCCATCAAAACCACCACCTCTATATCAAATACTCCACCTGCAGATACAACACAGTTATTAACGCAGCACCGACTGGCAAACCATGACTACTACATCATAAATATAATAATCCTCTGCCCTCCTTCCTCTGTTATGACTTATGAGTGGGTCTCACCGTAAAAAGGTCGCTACTCCTTTTCTTTATTGTCTAAAACTGAGGCCAGTTCCTTTCTCAAAGCTAGAGAGTTTGAATGTTGGGTAGAGGTGATGAAGGGTTTCGTTGTGATTGCCGTTGGATGCTAGTGGGTATAAAAGAGTTAAGTTATGTGTGGGAGGCTGGTTCCTATCTCAGAGCTAGGTAATGAAGGCAAAGGGTGTGATTGCTGTTGGATGCTACATGCTAGTGGGTATATAAGATTAAGCTGTGAATGAGCTGGTAGAAAGCTCGTCTCATTGCTACGGGCAAGGGCCATTCAGACTAAAGGACTGACATTTTTAACACCTCTCTTGTGAGAAAAAAATGTTTGTAGTTCAAAGTTTGGACATTGCTGACCTGTGTAGTGGTCCAAGGGTGGTTTCTTTGTCAATTGGATGTTAATAACTCCTTGCAACTGGGGTTGGAAGGAGATGCACTAAGAAGATAACACTCACCGCTAAGTCTTGGCTAAATCATGGCAAGCATCCAAGTTACTCAAGTCATTTTATTACCTTAACAAGCATGCTGAAGGTTGCATTCACGAAATTTTCCCCATTTCTTGTTGAGTGTGGATATGTCCCAATATATGGGAAACATTTATGTCTAGTAATGCTGATATGATAATTCAGTTGAGAAGTTGGTCGTTTATCTTGTGACAGAAATTGTAATTTTCGGGTTCTTAATCATATGTTCCCCAAAAATTTATTCAAATACTTTGTTCTTCTTTCAAAAAACCTTTATGACAGAATTAAAACTTTCAGTGCTACCTTGTCATCTTAAGCGTGGGAAACTCCACAGGGTATACAAATCAGATTATGAGTAAAATCCTCAAAACAAATTTAGATTTATATTTGTTATATTCTTTTGCTATTTGTTAATATGTCTTATATAATTTGCTTCTACATAGATGATTTATCCTGGACGAGTTTTAAAGTTAAGAGTTCGGGGAACAAAGAAAGACTTAATTCAAGATACTTCATCAGAAGAATTTTGTGTCATTATGCCAGGTGTAGTTGCCCGCTTTGATGGCTCCGATATTCAGGTAAACATCAACTTCTGTATTTCAGCTATTTATAACTTTCTGAACTGTAGTCCTTGTGTTAAATGTAAAACTTAGGATGCTTTCTTGGGTATTAGAATACTTTATCTTGTTTACTGTAAAATTGTTTGCTGCATTTAAGTGGATCTTGAAAAAGATTAAAGTAAATCGGAAAAATGCTACAATCTTAAAATGTAGATTTTGAGTCTAATAGTATCCATTGCAATGTTGAAATGTAGAATATGCTTCAGAAATGGTTTGAAGAAGAATATCCTCAATTTTGGGTTCAAAAGCCAAAGAGCCAAGATTCAGAGGATTTTGAAAATCAATATGTAAAATTACCTTACCAGTTATGGAATATTGGCAAGTATGGTACTTGTGCTGATGCAGCACTCACAGGCATAATGCCTCCACCACTATTGGAAAACCAGGTAAAATCCATTCAATAATAATGATGTCAAGTCTGCATCACTGATGATACAAATTCCTTTCATGAAACACAAACATCATTTTGTTTGCTTTTTGCATTGTATAATCGCATGTAACCTTTTTGAAGTCACCCTTTTTTATTTCTTTCTTCCATTTAGCTATTACTCCTTTAGTTGCTAGTTAGCATATTTAGGCATTCTTTTGCCGTTCCTCCATAATCTGAATGACTATCAAATTCCTGCTGACTAGGAAAATCACATATAATTGTGTCTCTCAATACAGAAATGATAATAAATTTTATTTGATAAATTTCCTTGATTTCCTTTTTGATTTAATTTATTTGTTTTTATTTATTTATTTTTATTTTTTCAATTGCGCAGCTCATCTTTCACAGTTTCACTTTATCTTACTGTGATTTTCATCTTCCATAATGATTGTTTTTGGTTAAATCCTAGAAAGTGGATGCTTTCTGAAGTCATTTCTGGTATTTGAATTCAGCTGCTTTTATTCTTGGGCAGTCCAGTCAACGTTATTATTGTGCAGTGGCTGTTGGAGAGGATGCTGTGATCTCAGCATACAGGTACTTCGTGGATTATGTAATGTGCTTCTTCAATATTTATATGTGCCCTGATGTGCTTCATTAAGTTTTTTATTGATCAAGTTTGGTTTGACCATTTGGAAGACTCTCTGAGGACAAAGGCAGGTCTTTAGTGGGAGAACTCTTGTCTAAAGTTGTACCCGCAGCATTTTCCACAGTAGCATCTTTTTCGAAGTTGATTTGGCGGAGTGAACAGACCTCTCCCAAGAAATCTCCAAAGAAATCAGAGGAGAAGCCACAGCCCTTTGCTCGAGGTAGGAGGAACTAATATCATAGTCTTTGCTTGTTGTGGTTATAACGACACTTGAACTTGCAAAATATTTTGGATATGAAATAAATAAAGCTTAAACCAAGTAAAAGGAAAGGGAAATTTTATAATTTCCTGGTAGTTGGAATTATTTAGTTGCTGAAGTTTAACCATGATGCTTGAATAGAGACCAGGGTCCTTGAGTTTTTACATCAGTTTGGTCCCTGAGTTTTAAGCATACTCAATTTGGTTAATAATTGTGAATCAAGTTAATTCTTCTGTCTCCAATTTAGTTAATAGAATGCTTATGTGTACCTCACCACTTTCTATCTTGAATCAAGTGCTCCTCCCTAACCCACCTCCATTGCCTCCCTACCCGCTCCACCTTCCTCTGCCCTCCTTGCTCCTCTCCCTCCTTTTTTTTCCTAGTCTTTCTTCTAAATTGACCATTTTGCCCCTAGACCACCTCTCCACCTTTGAAAACAGCAAGCGTGCTTCGACACCATCGAAGTTGCTGGGGTGAGGAATTTGGGGATTCACAGGTTACGAACCCTATGAGTGTGAATGCAAATGGAAATGGGTTATCTAATCACAAGAATGGTTTTGGAGGTAACAAAGGGAGTTCAACTGCAACCGCATCTCAAATGAGTGAAGATGTGAACGTGGAGCATGTATAGAGCAATGATGGTAGTAGATAGTTGATTCTGGTGTTGGTTCGGCCAAACCAAATTGGATTGAGTTCCATTTGTTAATTGATTGTCAATTGAATGTTGAGATGAATTCTACTAATTCAGTGATGGTGATGGTTTTTATGTTGAATATAGCGGAAGGGGTAGTTTGGGAATTTAACATGCCACACTTGCTTATCTCTTAATGGAGTCAACATAGATTTAACATTTGGATACTTTTTGTTAGACGAGGCTCTTTTCTGAGTACAAAGTGAGTTTAATTCTTTTGTTAATAATTTTGTGTTTTTAATTTTCGTCTTTCTAGAGTAGACATAGTAGTGTTTTTGTCAAAGGGGGCCAAAGAACCTAGAGGATATTTGAGAACCCTCTCAACCCTCCTCACTTTTTTGCTATTCATTTCAAGTCTCCCCTTATATATAGTAATTCCATACAAATCCCACCGTTGGATTAGAGGCTTATATATTGTAGATAACGTCTATAGGATTTCACATTAATCCAAAATAATTTGACATAATTTTTATAGTTCAAAATTGAAGGTAATATAAAAGTTTATAATGTGTTTGAATATGAGTTGCTAGTTCATGATTTTATTGATGTTCAAGTTTACAAGATTTGGAATGATCTTCATGATAGATGATTGTAATTCAATGGTGTCATCAATAAAAAAAGAATAATTTTAGAGGTGCGAGTGGTGTAATTTGTTTAGAGAGATAGAGGTTATGTTATGTTGGTTGTGTTGCTTCTATTGTATACTATAAAACGTGTTATGTTGGTTGTTTGCTACAAGAGAGTTGTGCTCAAAGGCACAACGTGTAAAATTTACCTACATATAGAGGAGGGTAACATTTATCCCAACTAAGAAAATTTATTCCCCATATTTTGTTCATTTATTCAAACCAAAAATATATTTTTTCCAATAAAATAGGAGATACCTCTTTTAACTCAATCTTTCCTAATCTTTATTATCTATCTTCCTTGCATAATTCTCCTATTCCATCCTTTTAGATTTACTCAGGCTTCCTCTTTCTCTTTCAGACTTCCATTTCTTTCATAATCTTAATGATAGGGAATCTTATGAACTTAATTTTGATTCTCTTAGGTCTTCTTGATGGTTTTCCGTCTTTTAACCTCGACAAAAGTGTATGGTCTCTTTACATCTCTAGTAGTTATACTTGTAAATCCTTTTCCAATTTCTTACCGATTCACCCAACACAACTTTCCATCTAGACCCCATTTGGAAGTCCAAAGCTCCTTCTAAAGTAAAATCTTTTATATGGATAGCTCTGCTTAACGGAATTAATACCAAATGGCATGTTACTGGTTTGAAGGCCACATAAGGATATCTTCCCTGATGTTTATGTTATGTGTGGGGAAAATTCAGAGTCAAATTCATGTGTTTTTTCATTGCCCGATGGCCTCTTTTATATTGAAACAATTTGTTTAGCATCTTTGATGGTCCTGCAACCCTAGGCAAATTTCTATTTACTAGGTTTGTTTGGTTTGCTAGTAGAAAATATGCAAAATTTTTGTGGCACTGTGCAGTTTTTGCCATTATCTGGACAATTTGGTCGGAGCGTAATACACACACCTTCAATGACAGATTTTTTGACTAGCATATTTTATGGGCTAGGATTAGACACGTGGCATCTACCTGGTGTAAAACTCATGATTTTATGAGGGACTTCCCCCCTCAGAGGCTTATTTTGATGTAATTTGATATTAAGAAGCTTATTTTGAGTGTTCTTTTAATTAAATTCAAATGATGGACACTTGAGTCTAATCAAGAAAACGAAAGAAATGTTGTTGGACCTACCCTTTTCTAGCAATAGATGAATTGATAAACTGGTTGTAGGGTTAATGTCCTCCTTAGTTGTCTGAGTTTGCTATCATTGTTAAATGCAGCTTCACCTTTGACTTGTTTTAAGGATCACCCTAGGAAGGGTGAGAAGCTTACCTTATCCCCAAGTGGTACATTGGCTGCTATAACAGATTCACTTGGTCGCATATTGCTGCTTGATACTCAAGCACTTGTGGTTGTGCGCTTGTGGAAGGTTCTCTCTTGAACCCCAATTTTCCCTCCCTGAAATATCAAAATATAGTATCTGTTTTATTCTCTTACTATGGAATTCGCAGGGATATAGGGACGCCAGCTGTCTATTCATGGAGATGTTGGTTAATAAAGACACCACATCGTCAAGCTCTAATCACTATGAACCTGTGAAGAGTGATTACTGTTTGTGTTTGGCTATTCATGCACCTAGAAAAGGAATCATTGAGGTACATTACATATTTTACCTTTACATTGCAATTAAAAACTTGAATTACTAAAATGATATTATGACTAATTTTCTGAGTTCTCTCATTTGTTGTTAGTGTAACACTGACATTTGACAGTTGAACTTTATTAGCATGCATAAATAATTGAATAAACTTTCTTTTATGAGGAGGGTTGTGTTAGGTCTTCGGCAACCAACATAAAAATATAGCCGAACCCCATGACATGACATGAAACTTTCTTTTATGAAAAATAAATAAACAAATAAGTGAATAAACTTTTTAATTGCATGAAGTGGCTTAATTTCTTTCCTTTGTGAATGACATGAAGATCTGGCAAATGAGAACTGGACCTCGTCTTAGAACAATTCCTTGTGCAAAAGGTAGCAAAATGTTGCAACCAACGTACAGGGTTGGTGCTTCAACGTCTTCCGCTCCATATGTGCCACTTGAAGTTTTCTTCTTAAATGGGGACTCGGGTGTGATTTCAGTCTTAAGTCGAACCTTGGATTCTTGAAAGGTTTTAAGTTTATTTTATTTTTCTCTCACCTTCTATACTAAACTATAATACATGCATTGTTAAAATTTCAATTTAGTTAATGGTGATTGTTGTTTTATCTTTGTATTCAGTTAAGGTCAATGGTCGCATATTAACAAATACCAATATCACATAGTAACATTAAGATCTGTAAGTTTCTCTTAGAAAAAAATGAAAAAAAAAAGGACAAAAGGGGATCCCTAACCGTAATGATTTCCTAATAAAATTTGCATGCCGATGGGGGGTAAATGTGCTTGATTAAGGTTGACTGTATTTTCTTCGTTTTGGAATTGGTGATCATAATTGTTTTTTATTTCTTAATCAACAAATTTTCTCTAGAAAATGGTTATGGATCGATGCGATGGGGACGTGGAAGAATGCTGCATTAGCTTTCACTGCACTTCTATAAGTTGAATTGGTTCCACAATTGAATAATGTACAAAATTTGTTTCCATGGCAAATTGACTGTCAACTAATCAAATGGCTAACATGGCTCGAATGAGTTGCGCTTTTGGGCTTTTAATTTTTTCATTTAAATAAAATAAAAAAGCTGCTAAATGTACAAGAGCATAGTAGTATAGAAACCATGGTTCTAAATCCGAACCGAATTGGCAAGGTGAATTGGTTCAACTAGAAATCGATGCTTAATTCGGTTCGATTCTTAACAAAATCGGCAGGTAACTACAAAACTGTCGGAAATTGGTATCTTAGACTACAGCTTTTGAACTTTTTTCAACTTCATACTGTTGAACTCTTTCTTAATCCGAATATTTGTGTCAAAATTTTGGCTCAAAATGGTTAGGAAGCAATTCATATCTTCATTACCGATTGATAAGTACCAAGGTTTATTAATTCAATTTTTTTATTCATTGAAATTAATGATACCTACGTTCATAACCTTTCATAAATTCAAAGTGACAAGCCTTCATTTACCTTTCATGGATACTAACTTTTGTATTATATTGTACAATTGTTTTTGGCACACATGTTCTCTCTCTCATACAATTATACCCAATCTTATCCCCTTCTAATTTGTGTATACACATCTAACACAGTGTATTGCTCAATCAACTTAAAAGTTAAAACCATAAATAGCAAAAAAAGAAAAAAGCAGACAACAAAATCTAAATCAATCAACTTATGATCCATGTTTGAGAAAATCCGTAATCAAATAGAAAACCAAAAAAAATGAAATCTATAAAACAAGGAACTCATAGTAAAAGAATTACATGCATGTATGGTTACAAAAAAAAAAATATCCAGGTAAGATTATCCTAAAGAAAACTGCTATACATACAAATTTTTTTATGAATTAAGTCTAACTAAATTAAATAATAAAGTTTGAGTGAGTAAGTAAATGAGAGTGATGAGAATGATTTTTATTGATATTAGACCAACTTAATTAAACTTAGTTAACAAAAAGACTTGTATGTGTAGTATTATTCTATTCTAAAAGTATCAATCAAAAAGTGTGATGTCCATTGTCACTAAACTGTCTAAATAAATATCATAATATATAATACCAAAAAAATTATATATGATAATACATATTATTATATATATTGTCTCTGAACTAAAAAAATCATTCACATAAATTAAATAATAATGTCGATTCATTTACACTAAGAGCAATGTGTCTTAGTTTACATTTTATAAATACCAAGCAATAAGAACCTTAATTCATCGACTTATTATAAACACCAAGCTAAGTTTCATTAATTTAACTTTACAACTATGATATTAAACTAAATAATTTATCTTTTCAGTATTTTTGACTATATAATAACATAACGTTGTTAATCATTATACCTTATTAGCATTATTGATTAAAACTTAGAAAAATGTTAAAGACTATCAGAATTTATTATTTTTGACAACCACTTAGTCATTAATATCAATTTTTTTAATTTAATAATCTAATAACATACTTTATCTCATACTTTTAAACATTAATAACTAACCGATGACCAAAACAAATAAATTCTAATAATTCTCTAGCATTTCTCTCTGATTTGACATACAACAAATAAAAAAAGTGACATGCCAAACAATGGAATGAGTTTTATCTATATATGCCTCTCTACCCTAGAGTTGCATATATGTGGAAAATGTATCATAATTAAGGGTTGTTGGCACTGGATGTTTTATAATGGCCAAGTTCTCTACGACAAACCTCTTTTTACTTGTCCTTTTGGCTTCAGGTTCTCACATCATTCTATCACATCTGATATTCATATTTTTTGTCTAATCTGTATATATTTTCCCCCTCGTTCTATGATCTATTTCAAAACGTCATGTTTAATTTCACTCTATTTTCAGTTTTCTCAAGGACAATTCAAGTTGTTAAGGGAGCATTTTGTAGAGTACAGACGGGTAACTTTTGCATACAAGACAACATTTGCGAAGAAAAGTGTGAAAAGTTTCAACTGGGAACTTATGCCCTTGGATATTGTGGTAATTCATTTTGTATTTGCACCTACATTTGTGGATTGTAGTCTTGTAGATTAGAATTTCGGATTACCTACAATCGCAATGTTGTTACAACATGGAAGACTAAAGATTTAAATAATTATCATTTATGTGTTTGAAGTGAAATTGTATTGAAGAATGGAATGAATATCAATAAAGTGTGTTGTCCATTTACCTTTAAAATTAGTATTTTTGCCCTCTAATAATATTACGAGAATATAAATTTTAAAAAATTACATTAACTTTGTCCTACCATTATAGATTATAACAAAAAATATAAAATGAAACTATTTTTACAAAAAAAAAGTCATAAAAGACAAAAGTTTTTCACAGCTAAAAAGACAAAGATTTTTGTAGATAAAAAAAATCAAATAATAATTTTTTAGTTATTATTTTTCTATAAAGGAGTTTAAATTTTTTATTAATAATAAATTTTAATATTCATTATCTAAAACTTGAAAGAATTTGATGTGTATACTTTTATATTTGATTAGGTGTTAACTTTATTACACAAATAAAAATAATTAACTTTTATATTTGTTATTTAAAAATAATATTTTTTTCTCTATAAAAATATGGTTACATATTAGTATAAAAAATATATCGATAGTTATAAAATTAACTTAAAATTAATTTTTTTTTAAAATAATTCAATCTTGATTCTAATTATTAATTACAATATTAATATTTTCTTCAAATTATATGTAATAAATATTTGAAAAAAATGAAAATATAAATAAAAAAGATAAGAGGTAAAAATTTAAAATTAAATAAAAAACTAAAAAAATATGCATATAATAATATATTTTTATGTGAATAATATTAAATAATTACTTTTTAATTATATTAAATTATACATTTAATGTATTTCTATAATTTTATAAATTTATTTGAAAATATTTAAATTTATGTCTTTTATGGTATTTTTAAATTTTAAAAACTATTCTACCAAATATAATTGTTACTATTTGTGTTTATTAAAATTTATTTTTAATTTAATTTATTAAATATAAATACTATATTTTTTAAAAATTATCTCTTAAAAAGTAATTTTTACAAATTATTCTTAAAAAATAAAAATTTTCTCAAACTAAGTCTTAGTGTTAACCAAATTGCACACCATTTTTAAAGTGTCGGCAAATCTCAATCAGCAATTGACAAAAAAACCAATTGCCACCACACGACAAAAGATTGGTAACTAGATAATATATTTCAAAAACGTGCCAATTTAGTAATTGGATCTAAAATCAGTGGCAAATAGGTTAAAAAGAACCTTGATTGACCAACAAACTCAATGTGGTTGGAGAATGGGGGAATTTAGGACAACTTTCACAATCAAAAGAAATTTCAATTATAAGATAGCATTAACAGCTTCAGCAGTAGTAACCACCAATTCCTAGAAAACGTGAAAGCTTTCTTTTTTTTTGTTTTTGGTAAGAAAAACAATGGAATGACTCCATCCATTTTTTAATTTGAATATGGAAACATGAGTGGTGTTGGATTCAGATATAGAAAAAAAAGATGCTTCACAACATTGTGGTGTCAGTAAAATCAGAATTTGGACAGTACGATTTGATGTTCCATTTTATATACAAAAAAATCAAGATTAGACAATACAGAAGATCCGATTTCAACCTTCCAAAATTCAAATTTCTCAACTTATAAATTGAACCATGCAATTTATTATGCAAAATTTTAAAACAAAAGAACTCGTACGGTCTAAATTTTTCTTTTCCACACTACCAAAAGGCTGTCCCACATATTTGTCTTGTTTCCCATAAATCTATATGGGAGAAGATCACACATAGATCTTCCATTTCCATAAAATTGAACCTGAATCCATCCAACAAAAGTTCAAAGCCCGGCCTTATAAAAAATGAGGAAGTCTTCCAACCAAAAAACCCAACATCTTACTCAACATCATTAATCCACCTTGTCCGACAGCAGTCGAAGCTTGGAGCTAGTGGTAATCTCTACTGTTTCACAAGAAGTTGTACCCGAATTTAAATTCTATAAAAAGATAAATAAATCTTTAAATAAACTTATGTAATGCATGTGTGAATATATTGTGTAAGTGTATATTATATAAACAATACTTAAAATTAAAAACTGTCTAATCTATCTGACAAAAAAAAATCCACCTTGTCCGACACTTTCTGCATGCTGCTGAGACAGCATTCCACGCGTCACGATTTCCAGCTATCCACGCATCTTCCTCACCTGCAGAATAGAATTTGCTTCGTCATGTTGGCATTACCCATATATCATGGCCATCTATGGCCGATTCATTCCAAAATTGGACCAATGAATTGATTAATACTCACATTATCAATATTTATATTATTAAGATTATTAATATTTTATTTTAAATTGATGATAATTTTATTTATTAATTGGACTAATATTTATGTACCTATTTGTCAGAGATTTTTTTAAAGAATTCACAAAACATTTATTTTATTCGTAGATTCATTTATTTTAAGGTTAAACAATTAATTAGTTGATATAAATTATTATTATAATTAATTTAATTTAATAAATAAAATAAAATAAATTAAAAAATATATCACATCAAATTTTATTACGAAGTGTAAAAACAGAACTGCTACACATTCAAGTATTTTTTATCTAAGTTTATCTAAGGAGGTTCAACACTAACAAAAACTAGTCTCATTAAAAAAAGTGTCATTACACACGCTTTTTCTTCTCCTTCTCCCCGACGCTTCTTCTTCTCCTCTGCGCTTCTTCTTCTTTCAAATAAACGCATACGTCATCTTCTTCTTTTAAATTCACGCATACCTCCTCCTCCTTTTTCTTCTTTGCACATGCAAATTCTTCTTCTGCTTCTCCTCCTCCTCTTCCTCCTCCTTCTCTTCTTCTTCTCTATCGTTATCGTCATCACCAACAATACCAATATTTTGCTAATGGATTATTTTTTCAATCAAATTGAATAGAATACAATTGCTAAATGAATTAAATTGAATGGACGTAGGTGTTCTGAATTGAATTGAATTGAATTGATAAATCTCTACATTGTAGACACATGTGTTTTGAATTTGATTTTATATAATGAATAATGTTCCGTTCAATTAGTACTATACAATTGTTTCACCTTAATAACGTGTTCGGTTAATTATGTAGAAAGCTGTTTTGAATTTGATTTTATATAATGGATAATGTTCCGTTCATTTAGTACTATACAGTTTTTTACCTTAATCACATGTTCGATTCATTATGCAGAAAGCTGTTTTGAATTTGATTTTATATAATGATAATGTTCCATTCATTTAGTACTATATATACAATTGTTTCACTTTAATCACGTGTTCGGTTCATTATGCAGAAAGCTGTTTTGAATTTGATTTTATATAATAGATAATGTTCCGTTCATTTAGTACTATACAGTTGTTTCACCTTAATAACGTGTTCGGTTTATTATGCAAAAAGCTGTTTTGAATTTGATTTTATATAATGGATAATGTTTCATTCATTTAGTACTATACAGTTGTTTCACCTTAATAATATGTTCGGTTCATTATGAATTGAATTGAATAGAAGTATGTGTTCTAGTTTACCTGCGTATGCAAATTGGGAAGAAGAAGAAGTTTGTGTATGTTTCGTTGGAAGAAGAAGAAGAAAGAGGAGGAGAAGAAGAAGGAGGAGAAGAAGAAGGGAAGAAGAAGAACTTACGCAAATTTAAAAGAAGAAGGAGAAGAAATGCGAGGAGGAGGAAAAGGAGAAGAAGTGCGTGATTTGAAAAGTTGCAACTTTGATAGATTTGGTTAAGGATTTTGTTTAGATATAGAGCTTTATTCGCGTAGAAATATGATTTCATCTACTTAATATACTAAAACTGGGTTTTCCCCCCAACTAATGAAGGTGAGGTGTCGATCTTTCGTAACTCTGTTTTTTCTCCAAAATGAACTTTCCTATTCTCTATTCTAAATTATTTTATAAAAAAATATCTTTATTATAATTATATTATAATTAATATTTAATGAATAATACATAATTATACTAATTTAGAAACATATCTTTATTATAATTATATCAAATCAATATTTAATGCATTATTAAACTACTTATCAATTATCAATTAAAAATATTTTTAATAACTTTAATAATAATAATAATAATAATATATGATAATGATATGATAATTACACCGATCGTAGTAATCATGATAAGAATATTTGAATCTAATCATAAAATGATCAAATTTTATGATATTAATAACGCACATTAATTTTAAATATTTTTAGTCATTTTAAATATATTAATTTTAAAAATATTAATATAATTCTAATTCTTATTTATTATCCAATAATAATAATAATAACAATAACTTGAAAAATCCGTATATAAACTATTTCAATTACCCGTGTATTATTATTACAATTCTATATGTTCCTAAATATAAGTCTTGAAAAACACGACATGGCACGGGCTATTAGTGTAGAGTTGTTTAGGTTTGTTTAGGAAGATATAATCGAATTTATATTTCTAAATTTCAAGACATATATTTCTATTTCAATCTGTGTATATCAGGAATAATATTCTTATTCATTGTCCGAGATTTCTTTAATTATGATAGAAGATAATGATTCTAATCATATTATGAAAAATTATATAATTTTAACAAAATTAATATCTGATATATAATTATTGTATATAAAAAAATTACCTTAGTAATAAATAATTTATATATTTATTTTTGTTTTACTAAAGTCAATATATAGTATTTTTCTGTGGTACATGAATATAAATTTGAGAGTCAAACTCATAATTTTATATTTATTAATTTTTTTTACTACTTCATAAAATAAGAATATATTCTTCGTTAGTTTTTCATCGAAGTTGATCCTTTTAAGGTACAATTTATAATTTTGATACACTATTAGTGTAAAGTAGTTTTACACAAATATTCAATGACGTAATATTATATCAAAAAAAATAACTATCTTTTATATTGATTGTATTCACCTAAATAATAATAAAAAAATAGACATAATTAAACAATTATATAAAATATTTTATACTATCAATAATTAAAACTAGTCTCTAATTTGTATCTAAAAATATAAGATAAAATTATATATTAAATTAATTTAATAAAAACAAAATATTATTGTAACATTATTTAATTAATAAATTTATTTAGTTAAAGGTTATATCTTTGTTTTTTTTTTCAATTCCACTTTTATATTTACTAGTAAATTGAAGAATTTTGTATTGGATATCTATTTTTATAATTAGTTCTCAAACATAAATTAAAATAAAAATTAATTAAAATATTAACGTATTTTGTACTTTTATCTATATAAGTAACTAATTCTATTATTATTATTATTATTATTATTATTATTATTATTATTATTATTATTATTATTATTATTATTATTATTATTATTATTATTATTATTATTATTTGAAATTAATTTTTTGTCTTTCTTTTATTAAATAATTAAATAATAATTAAATAATCTATAAAATATATAATGATGATATGAGAAATTTAGTATAGATTTTTTTTTAAAATATCATTTATTGTATATAATTCATAAAAAATATATTTCACTTTTATTATTGATTAGAAGATAATCTATTTATATTTTGATTAATTTCATTTATTATTATTATTATATTTAATTTACAGAAAGATAACTTAATAACCATATTATTATTTATCAATATATTAATATTGATAATAATTACATAAAAATTATTTAATATTTAATATTTTTATATTATTTATTTTTTATATATTTTGATATATTTATAAATATTTGTTATTATTTTTATATGCTATATGTTTATTCCCATTATTTAAAATTTCTGGATCTGTCACTATTTTTGAGCGTGTTTTTTAATTTATCTTTTATAATTCATTGAATACAATTTATTACAGTAAATTAATTATATCAACTAATTGATTTGATTAGATATTTAAATATCACACGATTTATTATAATTCATATCAATCAAATAATTGTAATTTATTATATCAATTATTATTTGTTACTTATAATGATTAAATACAATAAATACAGATTAATTTAGTTAAAAAAATCATTGTCTCATATGTTTTCCTATTTATTTTTTTAATTTATTAAATCCAATCAACTATAATAAATTAATTATATCAACTAATTAATTCAATCAATATAATTTATTTTTTAAATTCAATAAATCAAATAAAATCAATTATACTAATTATTTGTATCAACTAACTAATTTGATTAATTCTTAAAAATATTTTTGTTTAATTTATTTTATTTATTTAAATACATGAATTGTAACTGATTAGTTATTTAATTTTATTACGATAAATATCAAATTCTATTCCAAATATAAAAATATAAAATTTTATTCCTTTCGTTTTTATTTTACCACTATAAAAGACCATATATATGCTAAAAAATATCATTCATTTACCAATTACTCTTTCATTAGGTAGCTTTTACAACAATTCTTTTTCTTCCTTTGAGGCATCGTCGCAAGAAGGCAACTATCGTGGACACAAATCACCACACACTTTTCAACTCTCGTGCTCATCATTCAAAACAATATATGATATGTTATCCATGAAGCATCTTATAGATCATGGTGTTATCATGTTTGCATAAATTAAAAAAAAAATACGTAATTAAGCTTAAGTCACTTATCTGTTTGTGTGGTATATTATACTGTGAAATTACTTTCAATTTGTGTTGTGCAATGATATTATGGTTTAATTTAATCTTTTGTTTAAGAACTGTATTATGATTTTATCTTATCATTTTCTCTTAGATATCAAGTTGGTGTATTTTTATTTATTATTATTGAAATGAATGTGATATAAAATTTGTAATAAAAAAAAACTCTCACACTCAATTTATTTTATTATAGTCTTTTATCTCTTCTATTTTTTTTATTTTCTTCTTATTCATTTTATTTTTTTAAATATCATATAATTTATTATAATTTATACCAATTAATTAATTATAATTCATTATATCAGTTAGTTTAATTCATTAATTTATAATATGCATGATAAAATAGATTATTTGTTACTTATATGTTCTTCTAAAATCTAAATCTGAATAATTATATTTTTAGTTTTAGTTATGAACAAAATATTTTTAATAATAAATAATAATTAACCACTCATACTTTTAATCAAAGTGTTTAAATAATTTTTATATTTATTAATATTAATTGTTAATTATTTTTTGTCAATAAATTGTATTATAATTTTATGTTAGTTCATAATTGATTAATGATTAATATTCATGAAGCTATGTTATTCTAAATTTTATATTTTATAAATATTTTATTTAAATATTTTTTAAACATAAAAATGTATTATTTTTAATAATATCTTACTTTTACTTTTTTAATTAATCTAAATGAATATTTTATCAAATACTAATTAAACCCATCCTTCCATTTGCTTTTACTAATTTATTATCTAATTATTATATAAAATTAAAATCGTATTAATGAATTTAATATTAAAGTTAATTTGACTTTTTATTTAGAGTATTTTTTGATTTTTTTTAGTCTAATCAACCAGAACTATTCAATTATAAATAGTCATTTCTATCTTATTTTATATTATTAACTAATTAAAATTACTAAAATTTAATAATACAATTCTGTTTTATATTTTTATATTTAATTCAATCCATCTAAGCTATATAATAACCATTTTAATTTTTATATTTTATAATATAATACTACATCCATTAATAGTAAAATAACATAATAAATTTTCATGTTTTAATATTAAATATAAAATTAATACGTACAAAAATTTTTAAACTTTTAAATCAATACGAATTATTGTAAATAATACTTATTTATGGCATAAACAAAGAAATACAGAATCTTAAGTTTTGCATATAAAAATTTAGGAACATGTTATATGTACAAATGTAATTGCATAGTATTTTTTTTAATGGTGTAGACCAACAACTCTAATTTTATTTAATGGTCAAATTTAAAAAAAAGTCATAATTTTAAAGGTAGTAAAAAAAACAACAAAATTAATAAAAAAATAGTTAACTTATATTATTCTATTAATTTATTTAATATATTAAATTATTTTTATTTATATTAAGATTAATTTTAAATATTTTAAAATAAAAAATATAATTAATTATAATTTGCATCTTAAATTATATTGAGTACATGATATTCTATTGTGCTGCTAAAAGTAAAAATGAGATAACATATATAATTTTATCTCTTAATTCAGTATATTTATTTATATTTTATACTTTTTTTACGATTAATTTTGTACGGTGTTGGTATATTAAATAAAAATATCTGTTATAATAACAATAAATAAAATAAAATTTCAACCAATAATTTTATATTTTATATTTTTTTTCAATTTTATTTTGAATTTTAATTTATTACTAAAAGATAGTGAAATTCTATTGATATTGAAATAAAGTTGCAAAAAGGTCCATAAGCTAATAAGTAAAATAATGTGATACCCACATTACAACATCCAAATAAAACAACCTAGGATCTAAAATGTTTATCTTTCTCTTTCTCTCCGTCTATTATATTATCGATTCTATTATATAAAAATTATTTTTTTACATTTAATGATAGAGTCAACGTAGTATGTTTCTGAGCGTGTTTCTTAATTTATTTTATTTAACTCATTAAATATAATTTATTATGATGCATTAATTATATCAACTAATTGATTTGATTAGATATTTAAGTATCACACAATTTAAAATTATGTATATTGATTTGATTTTTATGATATATAAATTTAAGGAATAAATTAAAATAATATAATTTATTACTTATTTAAATTGAATACAACAAATACAAAATTAATTTAGTCAAAAATTTATTATTTTCTAATCTTATATACATAAAAATGACAAAACAAAATTGTAAAAATAATCTTTTTATCGTTTTTGCTATTTTAATTTTATTTTCTTTGCTTTTTTTATGTGTAATTCTATTTTACATTAACTTTGTGTATTTAATAACAAAATACACTCATGTTAATTCTATCATATAATAATATATTTTTCTCCTATGTTAATCAAAGATTTTTAATAGTTATCAACTACATCTAATCAGTGGCGGAACCAGAAATTTCATAAGAGGGGGGCCAATTAAATATAAAATATAACAAAAAATTAACAAAATATGATTTGTAGCATATATATCAAAAAAGTAATTATATTATATAAAAGTCAATGTTCAACTACATACTTTAAGATTTTGATATTTTTAAACTTGCTCGACGATGCTTCATGGAACTAAAATCATCAATTATCATCTCTGAAGTGAATTTTGAAGCAATTTCCTTTTCAATATATACAATCATACAATCTGCTAAAAATTCATCTTCCATCTTGTTTCGAAGCCTTGTTTTAATAATCTTCATAGCTGAAAAGGCCCGTTCAGTTGTTGCTGTTGTCACAGGAAGAGTCAAAACAAGACGAATTAATCTATCAATTAAAGGATATATATTTGATTTTCCTGTCTCTGTCAATTTTTGACACAATTCAGCAAGAGTAGACAAATTCTGAAAATCTGGAGCTTTAACCACATCAAGTTCATAATGTTGTAACTCATAATCCAATTGAATCTTTTCTTGCTCAGAAAAATCTAAAGAATAGAAATTCTTTACAAGATTGCATATGTTGCAAACACTGAATAACTTGAAAGCATCTTTAGGATCTAGAGATGTACTCAGTATGAGGAGCTCGGTTGCTTGCTCACTAAATCTACTATTTAGCTCTTTCAATTGAAAATCTATCACGCTAGTAAAAATGTCAACACGATAGTGGTGTTCAACAGTGACAACATCCTTTTTACGACGAGACCGAATTATGTCACTAAAAGAAGCACTCATATCAGGTATCTGAATAGCATGATCATTGCAGAAAGAACTAACTTTCTCCAAAAGTGCTCCCCAACTACTATCTCTTAACTGTTGAATCAATGACTTTGTACTAGAAACCAGATGCATAGCATTCAAAATGTCTTGAGATTTTTGTTGCAATGCTTGACAAAGTTTATCAGTGATTCCCATGATTTCTTTCATCATATGCAAAATGAAAACAAAATCAAATGATAATAAAGATTTAAGAGCATAAGTAGCATCACCACGTTGAGAATATGTAGATCCATTAGTAGCCAAATCTTCCAGAACTGAAGTTGTTGCTCCAAACATACGTAAAAGGCTACAAATTGAGTTGAAGTGAGAGCTCCACCTGGTATCTCCTGATCTTTTTAATGTGCCAATTTGATTTGCTTCTCTTCCTGTTTCAATTTGATTAGTTGCAACTAAATGGGAAATTTCAGTTGCATAAGCAGATCGTAATTCATCATTGCGTTTGCAAGAAGAGCACACAACATTGATAATATTACTCAAACTTTGGAAAAAAGCATGAACATCAACAACTTCTTTAGCCGCAGCAACAAGAGCTAGCTGTAATTGATGAGCAAAGCAATGAACATAATATGCATAAGGACATTCTTGAATAATTAAAGCTTGTAACCCTTTCCACTCTCCACGCATATTACTAGCTCCGTCATACCCTTGACCTCGAACATTTTGAATGTTGAGATTGTGATGAGATAATGCAGAACAAATCTCTTGTTTTAGAGTAGCAGAAGTAGTATCTTTGACATGAACAACATCTATTAGCCTTTCTTTGACAAATCCATGCTTATCAACAAATCTAACAACAAGTGCCATTTGTTCTCTTCTAGATTCATCTCTAGCTTCATCAACAATCAAACAAAACTTTGCATTACCAATCTCATTGCGAATTTCATTTTGCACCTTTCTAGCAAAAACATGTAGAATTTCCTTTTGAATAGAAGGTGATGTGTATATTGCATTTTGAGGAGCATTATCCAAAACAACTGCATCCACTTCTTTATTGTAAGAAGCTAATAATTTTAACATTTCAAGAAAATTTCCTCGATTCTGAGACTCATGACTCTCGTCATGTCCCCTAAAAGCACAAGCTTGAAACGTTAACCATTTGACAGTATCAATAGAGGCTTTAAGACGCAATCTATTGCTTAAAACTTGTTGTGAGCTTTGCTTAGCCAATACTTTGTCAATGTGACATAATTGATTAAGCAAATCTTTACAAGACTTAACAGCAATATTATGAGGAGAATTAAGAGATTTACCCACATGAGATAAAAATGCACAATCCTTTCCATTATTCACTTTTTTCCAATTGCGAAATCCTCCTGATGTGAATGGACTTGATTTTCTAGAAAATAAATAACATGGAAGACAAAATGCAGCATCCACTTCTGGCGAATATTCTAGCCAAGAAAAACTCTTAAACCAATGAGCTTTGAAACGACGAGGATGACTTTCTAGACCAGAAAGAGGGTACTCATCCATAATAAATTGATATGGTCCAAACTTTATGTATGCTCTACGGATTTTATCTTGTTGATTGATAGGATAATTCCAAATTTGCGGACGCTTTCCGGGATCACGCATCAATGTATCAATATTAACTTGATCTATTTCAGTCCTTGCTATTTTGGAAGCAGGGGGTTGAATATCTTGCTCAACAAGTTGTGTCACAGGTTGTTCAATAATATTTTGAACATTACTCAAAGAATCTGAAGCTGAATTTTGTTCATCATATATTCTCTCTTTTCTCTTGAAAAATGAGTGAATTGTTTTCATCTTTGACATTTTTAACTTAACTTGAACTATCTAACAAAAAAAACAAAAATAATTGCATATATATTATTTTCTTAAAAAAAATATTAAACCTATTGAGCAATAACAAATAATTTTAGAAACACAAATATATAATAACCAAAAATAAAGTTATTGATTTACCTGATTATTTTTTGTTCCAAGTCTCACAAAAAAATAATTCTATTGAGTTTTGTCCTCACTTCAATCTTTGAACACTGTCCATTATAAAAAAAAATAAATTAATTATTTTAAATAAATAATGTAAATAATACTTGACATTGTCATTAACTTAAAAAAAATTGAAATATACCTCTTTGAATCTTTGTTGTGCATTCAATGGTTAATATTTTGTTGTTCACTTCTCTTCAATGGTTTTTCTTCATATGTCTTGTTTTGGTATGGAAAGAAAATTAGAATGAGAAGAGTAGAAGACCAAAAGTTTGGGAATCACTAAAAGAGAGAGAAAAGTGGCGCTATGCCTATGATAGTTTGAAACAAATATTTGAAAAATGTACTAGGGTTACTTTAATTAATAGTATGGGCTTGGGCTAGTATAATAGAACCATTTTTATTAATTATTAGAATGGGCTATTTGTTAACAAGAGCAACAATAATTCAAATATCTAATACATAATGCAGTTTTTAGTTTTTTTAATTTATAAAATTTTGTAAGTTATATTTTTTTTAATATTATATATAAAAAAATTTAATATTATTAATTATTACTATTTACTATTTTTTTTAAAAAAATTTGGGGGGGACCATGGCCACCTTAGGTCCCCCCGTGGATCCGCCACTGCATCTAATAGAATGACTGAAAAGTGAGAACTACAATAAGTTAAACCCAGGTTCAAAATGTTGAAACGAAGGAAAGAAAACAGTGGATATATGATTAGAGAAAATATATAATAACGAGAAATATACTAAAATTAGATTTTTCCTCCAACTAATAAAAGTGAGGTTCAATTCTTCGTAAATTCATTTTTCCTCTAAAATGAAATCACTATTTTCTCTTCTAAATTTATTTTAGAAAAATATATTTATTATAATTATATTACAATTAACATTTAACGAATAATGCATGATTATACTAATTTAAGAAAATATCTTTGTTATAATTATATAAAATCAATATTTAATACATTATCAACTAATAAAAGTGAAGTGTCAATTCTTCATGAATTCATTTTCCCTCCAAAATGAAAGCACTATTCTCTCTTCTAAATTTATGTAAGAAAAATATCTTTATTGTAATTATATTACAATATTACAATTATATTACAAGTAGCATTTAATGAATAATGCATAATTATAGTAATTTAGAAAAATAAAATAAAGTTCAGTAATTTATCTTTCGACTGCACACGTATGTAGAATAACTTTTAAGAATGAGTCACGTATAGTAAATACGGTCGATGATTGTAAAACTGTATATTAACATTGATATAATATTATTTCAGGTATATGTTTTGCAGGTATAAAAAAAGTGTTGAGTTATTTTTTAATGGGTTTAAATTATTTATTGTTTATCAGAGAATTTGTGCATTAGAATTATTTATTTTGAGCTGATTTTGATATGTTCTTATTTAACAGTAAAATAATATATAAAAATTTATTGGTCGGTCTAAGTATTACTAGGTTTTTTATAGTATATATGTTTTTGATTTATTGAAAAAAGTAAATTACTAAAATTAATTAATAACTATTTTAGAGTTAATACATTTAATATTAGATTAAAAAAAACAAACAATAGATAATATGTTACATTTTTATTAATCAAATTATTATAATTCAAATTAATCTTAACAAAAGAATTTAAGATTATAATTTTAATCTTATCACGTGCATGACACGGGCTATTACACTTGTTAATATAAAAAAATGTATAAATAAATAGATAATAAATATCTTTTTTACTAATAAACTCTTTTCATTATTTTAAAATTTTATTTAAATTATAATTATCATATTTATTTAAAAAAATATTATTCGTATATTAAACACTATTGATACTCGTATAAAAATATAACTGTTATTAATTAATTATATATTTTAATTATTTTAAAATTAAAAAATAATTCAAGTTCAGAATTATGGAGAATATACTTCCTAAATAAGAGTTAGCATACAACATATTCCTATCTTCTAGGATTTCAGTTTATGTTCAATTTTAATTTTTCAAATTGAACAGAATATATTATTGTACTTCCTTAAAATTTGAATTGTTAATTTTAAAATTTAAAATTTTGATTTGATTTGAAGAGAGATTTAAGGAGGGAATATTATCCCAGAGACTATTTGTTATTAATGTATGTTTTCGTATAGGAGTAATACATTAAATTATATAAAAACTTTTTATTAAAATTTAAATAAAAAATATATATAATAAGTTATTTGGAGTTCTAATTTCATTTTATGTGTATAATAATTCATTAGTTAGTGACATATTCTTAATAAATAGAGCGTCAATATGTGGTGGATTAGTCATCGACTTGTCGAGTTAAGAAATCCGTAGAAAAAATTATATTTATCTTTAAAATAGATTAATTTTTCGTTAATAGCAATATTTTTAGACTTTTACCTTTGTTAAAATTTAGGACAATTTTATTTGTTAATATCGTATTCATTCTTAAAAAAAATAATGTTAATTAGAGGGCGCAGACTTAATTGAATTGTTTATTTAATAAGAGTTCGGAGTTTTAGCATTTCTTGTGGGATTTTTTTTATAGATAAATAATTTAAATATTTTATTTTAAAATATAGATAATTTGTAATATATTTATTATTTTTTATTTATTTTTATATATTTTGTTTATACTGTAAACAAATTAAAATTGCTGCTTATATCTAGTTTATATTATAAACGAGATATTTAAAATTTTAAAATATATATATATATATATATATATATATATATATATATCTCGTTTACAGTATAAACAAGATATATGTATTATTACGAAAAGAATATGATTAATATAATATTTATGGTATGATTTAAATTGATTTATGAAATAAAAAATGATACAATTTATTATTATTTAGATCAAATTAAATAAATTTACAAGTAAAATTTGGATATAATATAAATTTAATTAAAAAATTAGTGATAAATTGGTACTTTTACAATTTACGAGACCTAGTTCTTAAAAAAAATCATTAATAATTATTTCTCTTATTCCATTTTCAAGTGCTTTCTATCTTCCAACATTGTAAAGTTAGATGGTTAATTTCTCCTAAATAGTTAATGGTTCTTACAAATTTATAAATCTTTTATTTTTGAGTAAATTACCATTTTTATCCACGAAAGTTGAAGACGCTCACATATTTACTCATCGAAGACAAAAATTACCATTTGTATCTATAAAAATGGCTTTTGCAAGTAAAATTATCCAAACCCTAAAAATTTAAATAAAATTCTTAAACTACATTTCTCTTCAGTCTCCACCACTACTACCATCGTCTTCCCCCCCCCCTCTTCCTTTTCACCCATTCCCACACCAAAATCTGTTCCAGAGAGTCAGCCTCCCCCTTTTCTCTTTTCTCTCTATTACGTGCTATTGTTTTCTCTGGTGGCCGTCGGAACCCACGATCAGACCTTCCTATCCGAATCAACAAGGTCCGGCACCAACGCCCAACCGAGAAGCAAATCAACAATATTAGGAAAATGAGGCTAAAAGCACCTCAAGAACTTTAATGATATCAAAGTGATAACCCAACAAGCCTATGCAACAAGCTCAATGAAGTTCTCTCATCCTCAAGCTACACCTGACAAGCTTTGAAAATTGGCAAAGCATATCTCTCAGCTCCACCAATATCCCCAACATTAAGAAACTCACGCAAACCTTTCAATACCAATTTCTTCGTCCCATCAACGGCGTTGACATTACTTAACAAGGACAACGCCTAACCTATGAAACGGTCAATCAAACCACCAAGTATAACATAATTCTGTCTACTCCCGTTTTATGTCACAGAAACCGAACTGATCATTGCATATAGTGCACCGTATGCTACAACAACCGTTTGCCTAACCTCGTACAACCTAAAGTAAAGAACTACAAAAGATGAAATTTTTATGGAAAAATTGGAGAAATTTTTGAAAATTAAAAATTGGAGAGTGAAAATTAGGGTTTAACTTACTTGTCAGAGAGGAGTTGGGAGAGACATTGGGAGAGGAAGTGAGCGGAGTGAGTAACAAGGAGAGAGTTGTGAGGGTAGAGGATGGTGCAGTGCAAAGAAGCGATGGCGGCAAGGCGAGGGGAAGGGTCTGGGAGCGAAACCAATGAGACTGAGGTGGTAGGGGAGGAGAGAGTGGGAGTATTGTGTCGAAGGGGAGGGCTGCGAAGAGAAAGGCAGCAAGCTGGTTATGGTGGTGGTAGTTGGGGATGAGAGTAGTAGTGAAGAAGACTTTGGGTGGTGACGAGATTTGAGATTAAAAAAGTAGTGGTGAAGATAACGGTAATTTAGGGATTTTAAGTGATTTTTTAGTATTTGGATAATTTTGTTGCAGAATCCATATTTCATGAGTACAAAAGTAATTTTCTTCTTTTATGAATAGATATTTCAACGTTTTCAACTTTTGTGGGTAAAAATGGTAATTTATTCATTATTTTTTTTAACATTTTTAATGTGATAAATGACCAACCAACAAACAAAATTTAAAATATATATAATTTAAATTTAAATTTAAAAATTAATACTTAATACATAAAAAATTTAAAATTTTGTTTTAAACTTTTTATGTATTCTTATGAGTACTAATTTTTAAATTTAAATTGAAAAATATGAGAAAAACTAAAAGATTAGTAGATTTGTAGGAGAAATTAACCGAATGTTATAACAAATAATAAAAACTACTTGTGGGTGGCGATGTAGTTATTAATGATTTTTTTTTCGAAAATTATGTGTGCACCAATAAATAATAATTGATTACATACAATTAAAGTGGATGAATAAAAGACTACCATGAGAAGCTAAGCGAGATTTAAAAAATAAACTAAAATGAAATAGTAGAGTAAGTGGCCCGGTAGTGGCAGCCACCGTCGCAACCGCGATAGCACCCATGAATCTAGTGCATTTCCATATCCTGATGTCTTGACCGTAGCTGGCGATGAATTCCGAAAATTCTAAAAAATATTTATCAATTTGATTAATTAATAATATTAATATTATTGATATTATTGATATTATTTTAAATTATTAATAGGAGTACAATAAATATGACTTCTTTAATATTGTCTATGAAAATGACAACTATGGTAAATTAAAAAAATATACATAAGAATAAGTTATATTTAATAAGAATTTTTTTATTATAAAATAAAAAATAATTATTTTTTTTAAAAAAATACAACTTATTCTTATGTATTCATATGTACTCCTATATATTCTTGCATATAATATGTATAAATAAGTTTTTTTGTTTATTATTTCAAATACACAAGTACTAAACATCTATTTTACTTAATTATTAAGAGATTTTTTTTAAGAGAATTAAAATTTTTTTATTATTATTAATTAAAAAATTCTTAAATTTTATTGTATCTTAAAAAATATTGTTATCAACTTTATAGCAACTAAATATGGAATAAATATCTCTGTAAAAAAAATTTAATCGTACCTTGAATCTTTCTGTAATGTTGATTTTTTCTATGTGAAAAATAAATATCTCAGAATTGCACAAACCATCCAAGGAGTAAAATATTTCAAAATCACCGCTATACAAGCAACAAAAGCATTAGAAAGTAAAAAAAAAAAACAAAAACATTAGAAACTTCGTTTCCTCGAAAAGGCTACAACATAACGGGAACTCCAATCCATATTGAAACCGCTTGTTAACGTGAATATTTATAGTAGGTGTTAAAATATAAAAATTTTGTGCAGTTGTATTTTTTAAGAACTAGATATAGATAACGTGTTTCATAGTACCAATTTATTTTTAAATTTTATTTTGTATAATTTAAATTATATTATATCTAATAAATTAATCTAATTTAATTTAAATAATAATAAATTATATCTTTTTTATATAGATTTTTTTATTAAAGTAGATCAAATTAAATTTTACTTGTAAATTTATCTAATTTGAATATAAATAATAATAAATTGTATCATTTTTTATTTTATAAATTAAAGTAAACGAGATATATATATTTTTTATTTCGTTTATACAGTAAATAAAATATATACAATTTTAGTTGGTCTACTGTATAAATAAAATATGTAAAAAAAAAATAATAAATATACTACAAATTACCTATATTCATAAATAAATATTTAAATTATTTATTTATAAAAAAATCTAAAATTGGACCAATAAATTGATTAATAGACACATTATCAATATTTATATAATTAAAATTATTAATATTTTATTTTAAATTGATGATAATTTTATTTGTTAATTAGACTAATATGTATTTACCTATTTATCAGAGAATTTTCAAAGAATTCACAAAACATTTATTTTATTCGTAGATTCATTTATTTTGGTGAAAATTCAGTACAGTAAATTTTATATGAAGTTGATAGTTGAAAATCTACAGATAAAAATTTAATTACATTAGTCAAATTATTTAACGACTATTAACTATCAACTTCATATGAAGTTGACTGCACCTGAATTTTCACATTTATTTTAATATTTGATGATTTAAATAATTAATTAATTGATATAAATTATTATTATAATTAATTTAATTTAATAAATAAAATAAAATAAAACAAATTAAAAAATATATCACGCCAAATTTTATTATTAAGCGTAGAAATATGATTTCATTAATATAAGAAATGTATAGATAGATAGATAATAAGTATCTTTTCTATTAATAAACTGTTTTCATTATTTAAAAAATGTAATTAAATTATAATTAACATATTTATTTTTAAAAAATACTATTCGTATACTAAACACTATTGATACTCGTATAAAGATATAACTATTATTAATTAATTACATATTTTAATTATTTTAAAATAAAAAAATAGGTTCAAGTTCACAGTTACGGATTCTACACTTCCTAAATCATAGTTAACATACAACATATTCCTATCTTCTAGAGTTCTAGGATTTATGTTTATGTTCAATTTTAATTTTTCAAATTGAACACAATATTATTGTATTTCCTTGAAATTTGAATGGTTAATTTTAAAATTTAAAATTTAAAATTTAAAATTTTGATTTTGATTTGATTTGATTTGAAGAGAGATTTAAGGAGTGAATATTATCCTAAAGACACTATTTACTAGGGTCAAAATAATGTCAATTAAAGGTTGTACACTTAACTGAATTGTTTATTTAAGAAGAGCTGGGAGCTTGAGCATTTCTTGTGTTATACCCGTTGTGTTGTTTTGTTTCCTCCTCCGCGAGAGTAACAAGGAGGGGGCATAATTATCGTCGCAAATCACCAAACCAAACCAATATCACGATGGCCAATAATGCCGTGTTCCTCTTGTTCTTCCTCTTCGTGCTGCCGCATTTCCTTCTTCAACACCCAACTTCCGCTTCAAATCTCCACAAAATGAAGCAACTCACTTCAGATTTGGTTCCCCAAGCCACACTCGCCGACGACTCTAAGACTAAACAACCAATCGAGTACTTCGAGGTGACAAAACCCATTGAACTCCCCAAAACAAAACCCTGCTCATACCTTGTTCTAAGCCATGACTTCGCTGACACATATGGCAGACCACCCGTTCTTGCAAATTACACGCCTCCCTCTGACTGCCCTTCTCAGAAGTTCTCGAAAATCGTCCTTGAGTGGAAGGCCACGTGTAAAGGAAGGCAGTTCGACCGCATTTTCGGCGTTTGGCTCGGCGGCGTTGAGCTTCTCCGGAGCTGCACGGCTGAGCCTACGCCCACCGGAATTGTTTGGACTGTCAAGAAAGACATCACAAGGTACCATTCTTTGTTACTGCAAAGTGGTCAAACCTTTGCTGTTTATATGGGAAATCTTGTTGACAAAACATACACTGGGGTGTACCATGTTGATATCTCTATTCACTTTTACCCTGATGAACATGAATCCAAATCTGGAAATTTAGCCCCTGGGAACGGTTGCCCTGCGGATCTGATCTTACCTGTTTCAAGGAAGCTTCCGTTGGATGGCGGATTGTGGTTTCAAATCCAGAATTCCACTGATGTTAGTTTGAAGAATTTCAAGATCCCCCAGAATGCTTACAGGGCTGTGCTTGAGGTTTATGTGTCTTTTCATGAGAATGATGAGTTTTGGTATACTAATCCTCCCAATGATTATTCCGATGCGAATAATCTTTCGTTAGTGAACGGAGCCTTTAGGGAGGTGCTGGTTACTCTTGATGATAATCTTGTTGGATCAGTTTGGCCATTCACTGTGATTTTCACCGGAGGTGTTAATCCCCTCATGTGGAGACCCATTACTGGGATTGGCTCCTTTGATCTTCCAACCTATGATATCGAAATTACCCCCTTCTTGGGGACTATTTTAGATGGGAAGGTTCACTCATTCGGATTCAGTGTGACTAATGCTGTGAATGTTTGGTATATAGATGCAAATTTGCATCTTTGGTTGGACAGTAAAAGCAGTAGAACAGAGGGGAAAGTGCTCAATTACATGGCTAAACCTTTGGTTGAACATTTGGTATCAGACTTCAGTGGAGCGAATGGAACTTTTTTAACAAAGACAAGTAGGTCGATTTCGGCTACTGGGTGGGTGAGATCCTCCTATGGTAACATCACAACCACTTTGGTTCAAGATTTCATTTACAACAATTCTATGGAAATGGGGAACAATGGTAACAAAGAGACTGTGAATCAAACAATCTCTTTCAACGACAGCGTTCATTCTGAATCTCCATCACAGTCTCATAATTTTATTGATGAAACCTTCAGAACATTTATCCTTTACGTGAACGAAGACGACACGGATCAGGGCAATGATACTTTTTTATCTCTTACAAATGTTACTCTTGGATTCTACGAGAACAAGTCGAAGACTTCAGATTTAGGTTTATCAAAGAGCTCTCTCAAGAATGTTCAAGAAGGCCAGGGTACTATTCTTGTTAAAAATAATTTGGTCCTTGTGGGACAAGGAAAAAATAAGCAGGATTACAGCTACATAAGCAATGAAGAAGCTTGCTATTCTAGAAAAGTTGGCAGCTCAAATTTATCTATTGTATATGATAAAGTCAGTGATCCATGCCACACAAGAGGACGATCCCGTTTTGGTGTTGGTTTTATCAACAAACCACCTGTTATGCTCTAAGTTCCTTCTTTATGCACTGTCACTGTTTTGTTTTATGAAGGTTTCGCTCTCGTATTGCAATGCAATTATGTGCTTTAGTTATGTGCTGGCTGTGCTCCTAATTTCTTTCAATCTGTAATCATTCGTTATGAGTTTCAACTTTCAATTTTTCCATGTTGTCCTAGAATGTTTAAGCTGCTATCGTTCTGCACCATAGCAGGTTTGTTGGCATCCCTGGTAAAGGATATTAGGAAATTAAAAGAAAACTATAAAATCGATCCTAAAAGAATTTTAGATGGACCCTTTATTTTTCAATAAATTATTTTTTTTTAAAAGTTCTTGAGTATTATTCCCGAATCCTAATTCGTCTTATAATGATATTTTTTAGACTTAATCACTCTCAATCAAATTTTTAATAAATGCATAACAAATTTTATTATAAGATTATTAAGAGACCATTTTATTTTATGGGAGTAATTTTTAAGAAACTATAGAGAATAAAAAAACGGTTAGAAACTAAAATATCTAATTTAAAATTCATTGAAAACAAATTTAGGTATTAACTTACGTATGAGAAAATTATTTGAAATTGAGTTTAAAATTAAGTTCTCTACTTTTGAAAGAAAGTGTCAGACAACTATAACATATCATAGAACTATATTTCAAAGATAGAAAGGGTTTTTGAACCAAAATGATTAATTTTTTTTATTTCTCAACAAATTTTAAATCTTTGAACTTTTTCAATTATCTTATAAACAGACACAATAGTGATCTCTAGACCATTGTGAATGGCATATGAAAACTCAAGTTGGTTTAATCTTTTGATTATTGACTAACCATTAGTAACTTTAAAATTTAATATGCACCTATGCTTATGAATGTTATTTTCAAGTTGAATGGTTATGAGTAAGTTTGCCTGAATTTGATTATGTTGTTTTGATATGTTTAGCTTTCTTGTTTTCTTTTGGGGAAATATGCATAGTTTCGCAAATTTATTTAGATATACTAGATATAATGTGAATATTTTCTTTTGTTAATAATTTATATATTTATAGGAATAACTTTATTTCAGTTTATTTAAATTTTTTATTTTAAAATTTGGTTAGTTTCTTTTCTCAATAATGTTACATATGATCAAATTAATCAAGTTAGTCTAATAATTTATTGGCACAATAAAAATCAATTAGAAAAAGAAGACACTAATTTTTTTTTATTAAAATTCATTGCAAAATAATTTGATCACCTAACATTTTTTCTTCTCATATATTTTTACCTTTGAAGCATATTTTGCCAAGTTTTAACATGATTAATTTCAACTTGAAAATAATCCCCGTTAAATTAATAATAAAAGTATTAGTTAATAGACATCATTAGAGTATTTGTTGATATTATTATTGATAGGAGTTTTTAAATTCTTAGTATATATATAATTAATGTATTAATAATTTAATTAAAATAAGAAGGGCAAGATAGACATTTCATACCAAACCCTTTCTTCCACTCCTGCCTATAAAAGCACACTGTAATCTTAGGCAGGTTGCAAAGTGCCTTTGAAAGAACCAGGCGGCGTTGATTCAGCATTGGCTCCTGTGTTCCGTTGCGGGCACAAATTAAAACCCTAAATTCCCTTCTTCCGTCTGCAGTTAGATTGGCTGGCTTCTAATATGCGACATGGTAGAAGGGATTTACATATTCATATTGTAATATAATATCTACTGTACAAGTGTGCTGTATTTTTCTAGTCTTATGTATATGTTTTGATTTGTGGTTCATGTTGATGGCCGTTCCAATGGGTTCTCTGCAAAATGGTGTGTGAGAGCTCAATTTCACCCGGCCTAAATGTGGTTTTTGTGGGCAGCTTCAAGGTTTGACATGTCTTTTGCATCATGTTTCAATTTAGGGAAACTGCCCTAAATCTATTTGTTCTTTTAATCGTTTATTTGAAACTATTTTTCTAAAACCGTTACTTTCATGGCTTCACCTATGTCGATCCATTATACGTTTTTATGAAAATCAAATGAGGAATTGGCATCTAGATTTGTTCCTTCTGGTTTAAAGGGTGTGTCAAGGGCTCAAAATTTCAGGCTTTATTTGGACTTATTTTCTATTGGATTCATCTAATATATCCGTAGATCACTTGAGATCCCATTTCATTGTGAAGGTCATAATATTGTAACCATTTTCCTGCTGTGAACATGGGGATAGAATGATAGATTGAAAACTAGGTCTATCTGACTGAGAGCGGCAGCCTTGGATGTGGAGTACTTTTTTTTCCTACCCAACATTGATACTGAATGTCTTTGTTTTGTATTTTTGTTTTTTTTTTTCGGCACGCATTTTTATCTGTTTGAATTGTACATGAACACAAATTTAGCTACCCTCACACCGCAACAAACCACCTGCATGTGAAATCTGATTTCTAGAAATCTGACGGATCGATTTTTGTACTATCAGATTCGTGGTTGAAACGTGTGGCCTGATCCACTGGTCAGGGAACTAATACTAAAATTAAAAAGCGGAAAAATATGAGTATATGTATATTAGATATTACACATCTCGATTACTTATATACACATATTTAAACAAGATATTTGTATATTTTATTTATCTTTATCTCCTATGCAGACCACGAATTTGAATTTAATTTTAATTGATTTATTAAAAAAAAAATCAGTTTTGCTAAGAACTAGAAAGTCTGTTATAATAAAAATCTTTTATTAACCTAATTTTTGAATAGTTAGTTTTTTAGATTTAAAAAAAAAATTGATATAATTTATTATAATTTAAATATAATAGTTTATTTTTTTATTTTTAATATAATTTAATTTTATTCAGACAATTTAAAATTTTTGAATTATAAATTTTATAATTTAAAAATTTTAAGTAAGTTTACCGTTAAAAATGTCTTTGAAATATAACCTCTATTTTTATTTTAAAAAATCTTTAATTAATTTAAAAATAGAGATAATACTCAATTTGTCAACTACCAGTATGTAAATTTTAATTTAGTCCTTAAAATTTTAATTGCTTCTATTTAGTTTTTAAACTTTGTAAATGACTCATTAATTTTTTGGATAATTTTCGACAAACATAAATAGAGGCATTGTTTTGGGTTATTCAAATGCTAAAACTAAAACCGAAGCAAGTGATTCGGCATCATTTTGGGTTATTTAAACGCTAAAATTAAAATGACATCGTTTTACAAATTTCAGCATGGCATTTAGTTGTTTATGTCAATGCTTTATTTACATTTTTGTGCCCAAATTGTTGAGTTATTACAAAATTTAAAAAAGTTGACCCAAATAATTCATATGATTACAATTTTATTCTTAAAACCACTATGATAATAATTTTAACCAAAACTTATTTCAATTACATTTTTAGCCTTCCTTTTATTCGAAAATGATCATAACTCCTTTTTTACTTTATCACACCCAAATCATTAGATTAAAATTATTCTTTCTAACCTTTTTTTAAACTTTTTACACATTACTTTTTAGGTTTTTAGTGGCTGAGATTTTTATAGGTGCAATTTTATATTTTTATCCACTTTTTAGAGAAAAATAAATTTCATATTTCACTTAAATAATAAGTCAAATAAAATTAAATCATAGGATTTTCAAAATTTTAAAATAAGTACAAATTTATCACAAAATAACTCATATGAACACCAAATCAAACATAAACATATTCTAACTAATCCTAATCTTTACCTCTAGTTTACTTCAGTCCTTAAACGCTTTAAACTTCAAAATTTACTCAAACAAATGGAAAAAGACAATTAATAAATTTTTAGTGCTTTTTGGCCAAAATAGTATCACAAAAGGTGATGAACTTCAACTACTTTAAGCTTGAATTTTTTTGATTTTTTAGGTGTGCTTCATATGTGCTTTAAGAGGGATTTTTTAGACGTAGAAAAGAGCAAGAATTTACCTTAAAATCAATTTGAAAAAGCGAAAAGAATGGATAAAGAACAAAGGCATAAAGAACAAAGGCTTACCTTATTGGAATTTCGGTTAAAGTGCAACAATTAGCAAAAATGAACAAGAAATTGTTCTTGAATAGCTTGGATTCTTGAAGAATAGCTTGAATGTGGGTTGGAAGTCCTGAAAAAAGTGTCGAATCCTCTCTGCCTCTCTCTAAAACACAATTATCTTTCTCTTTTTGCCTAATATTTTTGTCAAATTGTTGTTTAACAATTCTCTTAACTAAAACGCTAAAATTAATTTAATGTGGTAAATGGATGAAAAAAACCAGAGAACAATGGGCTGAAAAAAAGAGAAGGGCGCGTGATTCCAAAGAAGCAGTCAGTCTCAGTCAGTCTCATAATGATGTGATTATCTGTAGTTAACTGGAGTTAGTTACTCAGGATTAAAAATACTGTAGAGAGGGGATATATAGCAGAAATAATCTCAGCTATATGAGTGAGAGAGAGGGACGTTTTGCTTGAAAAACAAGCAAGACTATTCAGGGTATCTAGGAGGTATTTACAGAATTCTAGTCAAAAGTTTATTTAGGAGTAATTTTTACCACGTGGTAAAATAATGAGCAATTGAAATTTATTGTTAAAGAAATAAATCAAGAATGAATGTCTAATATTATTATTTTGACACAATTATTAAGGTAGAAATTACTTTTGCCACTGATTCCAAGATTTTTGGGTGCTAACTTTTTTTTTGACGTGCATAAAACTATCGCTAAAAGTAATTTTCGACTCAAAAAGTCTCTAATGAATAATAATGAACCAATAGAGAATGAGTATTTATTTTTACTAATTAAATTTATTTTGAAAAAGTAATTACTTTCATAAAATCAAACTTGACCTATTAATTACTAGTTTTTATTTATTTTTATTTTTTTATCATTGGATTTGTCTCACTAATCCTTAATGGACCATAGTCATAAATTTTATGAAATAAATTATACAATAGTAAAACAAATTAGTTTACCAAAAATTGAAATAGAACTTATACATCAAAGAGTGCAGCATCGTGGAAGCAGGAATTAGATGACATGCAGCAAGCCGGTGTACGTGCTCAACATCTCTTAATGTTAATTATGTTATTTATTTTCTAATTATCTGGTGATAACCTTGTTCAAAAAATAAAATATTGTAGTTTGTTTGGGGCCATACGAAGGATTTATTTTAGCCGACAAATTTGTTGGACAGCTGCATATTTGTGATACAATGGCGTCATCGCTGTTATTCTAGTGTGTCAAATAGTATAGTGTAGACCGAGTGATAGACAGTTCAGTTAGGGCTGTACACGGATCGGATCGGATCAGATATAGGCTAAAATTCTATCCGATTCGCATTGCTCCCAACGAATCGAATCGGATACCATATCCGCATTTTTTTAGGTCGGATCCGATCCGATCCGATCTGCATATTTGCGGATCGGATCGGATCTGATATCAGATATATCCATGTAATAAAAGATTTGTTTTAAGGCCCTGTTTTTTCTTGTTTTTGAAAAAAATGTCCATAAATATCATAAAATTAAAAATTAAAAATAAAACAGCAACTCAACAATTAAAAATTAAAAATAAAATATCATAAAATTTATGACAATACTTGGTGAAACAACACATTAAATCAGTAATTTAACATACTAAAACAACAACTCAACAATTCAGCACACTAAATCATACTAAAACAGCAATTCCAATATACTAAAAACACTAAAACAGGAACTCAACAAGTTCCAATTGACACATCTCTTCCAGTCTTCTAATTGACACTATATCAACAAGCATTCATTCCTATTAAGAAATAACAAGTGAGAAAAATTAGTAAAACATGTTAGAATAATAAATTATTATATACCAATACAATACAAGCACCATTGAATACCTAAGATGGTTGATGAGATTGCATTCCACTTTGAACTTCAGGATCTCCGACACTAGTAACTCCAGAAAATTCTATTCAATTCAACAATAACAAAATATGTCATGGTATGTCAATGCTCTAAAATGAAAGACAAAAAATGAATAATAATTAATAAAATACAAATGAACTAATTCATTATATACCTGAATCAACAGCGGCATCTCCTTCATCAAGCTCAACCAATATCTTAGCAGGCTTCAACCAATTTTGAGTGCAAATTAACGCCTCTATAGTGATGGGACTCAAACAACTGCGATAAGGGTCAAGGACACGATCTCCCGTGCTAAAAACTGACTCAGATGCCACAGTAGAAACAGGAATGGCTAATATATCTCTAGCCATGCAAGAGAGAACACGATACCTCAAAGTCTTTCCTCTCCACCACCTCAATATATCAAATCCACTAAAATCTTCCGCCACTTCATCTTCCAAATATCTATCCATTTCATTTTTCTTCAACTCACTTAATTTTATCCTTTGAATTTGCTTCCACTTGCTCATAAGATCTTCAATCGTAATACTATCATTCTTACTCATTTCTACACTAGGATTTGGTGTAGTATCCGAAGAAATGCTAGCATCTTGAGTGTCTTCAGGGGGTCGAGGATTCCATATGCTATATTGCTCAAACAATTTAGCAATGATATCCTTCAATTTTCTAAAGATCCTTGAAGATTTCTCACCTTGACCATACATCTCAGATAAAGTAAACTGAATATATTCCAATTTATACCGCGGATCAAGAAAAACAGCAACAAGTAATAGATAGTTCAGAGATGGCTTGTTCACTGAAGTCAAAGGAGTAGAAGTATAAGAATGATCAGAATCATCCAAATACTTATCAAATTTAGCCTTCATCGTTGTTGCCATTCCATTCAACACTAAATCATCACTCATAATCCATTTATTCAAAGTGCATAAAATCTTACACAATACATGGAAAAAAGTATTTGAAGTGACATTCAAAGAACTAGAGAATGAACGCGTTGCATGATAGAAAATTTGTAAAAAACGTATAAAGATACGAGCTCTACTCCAATCCTCATCACTAGGAGGCCCCCTATCATCTTCAAGGTATCTTTCAAAATGGCATCTTCCCTAGCAAGATGAGCAAATGCCTTTTCAAATTTTTCGGCCACTTCCAACATCATATAAGTAGAATTCCACCTCGTCGGCACATCAAGAATAATCATTTGTCGACTTGTAATGTTTGCCTCATGTGCACACCTCCTAAAGGTTGCTAACCTTGACGGATACGACTTTACAAACTTACAAGAAGTTCTAATCCTAGCAATAGATGACTGTAGATCTTTCAAACCATCACAAACAATCAGATTTAAAATATGGGCAGCACATCTCAAATGAACGAATTCCCCACCCAACATAGTACAACCATTCCATTCTCGCATGATTTTAACCAAAGTGTTTACAGCAACAAAGTTTGCACTAGCATTATCCACAGTTACAGTACAAAGTTTTCGAATACCCCAATCTTTTAAACATTTCTCTAGAGCTTTTCCTATGGTAACACCAGTATGATCAACAATCAAATTAAAAGACATGATCTTCTTATTCAATGCCCACCCATCATCAATATAATGAGCTGTTACACACATATAGTTCATGTTTTGAACAGACGTCCAAGTATTAGTAGTTAAAGAAACCATCTGATGATTCAGCTCCAAAAGGGACTTAAGTTTGGTTTTTTCCTCTACATACAACTGCATACAATCCCTAGCAACTGTCATACGACTCGGAATCTTAAATTGAGGTTGCATTTCACCACAAAATCCCCTAAAACCAGTATTTTCCACAAACCTAAATGGAAGCTCATCAATTATCACCATCTTACAAAGTGCAAGCCTACACCGATCTTGATTAAAGTCTACTGCTTTTAATGTTGGTGGTTCCTCTAAATTAGAATTTGTGAACACAAGAGTTTTCTGTTTTTTATCAACATGATTTTTCGGGTTCTTCGCACAAGTTCCAATATGTTTTTTTAGGTTAGAGGTCCCATCCCTACGACTATGACATTGTAACCATTTCAAACAATGCTTACATTGAGCCTTAGTTTCCTCATCATTTTTTTGAAGTGATCCCAAACAATAGAAGGGGGTCTAGTAGACTTTCTTTTACCTGACTGGCCAGATTGTGCTGCTGTCACCAAAGAAGGAGCATCGCTTGAAGCTGGATTGGTATTTGTTTCTCCTCCCCTTGTTGATTCTTCTGGTGTAGATCCAGCGACACTAGGTGGAGTAGGAATGCTCCCAACTTCAGACCCACTTGCATTAGTTGTAAGCGCTTGATTATCAGCCATTCTAATTTTCCAACACAATTCTACAGTTAAATAAGCCATAACACTATATCAGTTTACAAACAATAGACCCTCAGTGCCATATGAATTCAATTAAATAAACCATCTTAATTTTTAAACAATTAAACCTTTAAACCATATAAATCCTCAGTGCCATATCTGTTCACAGTTGAATAAACCATTCAAATTTACAGATTTTAATACATAATAACAGTATAACACAATGATTCAAGTACTTTAAAATAAGCCATAACACTATATCAGTTTACAAACAACAGACCCTCAGTGCTATATGACTTCAATTAAATAAACCATCTTAATTTTCAAACAATTTAACCTTTAAACCATATAAATCCTCGGTGCCATATCTGTTCACAGTTGAATAAACCATTCAAATTTACAGATTTTAATACATAATAACAGTATAACACAATGATTCAAGTACTTTAAAATAAGCCATAACACTATATCAGTTTACAAATATTAATATTATTATCGTTATAAGAACAAACAATGAAATCAAACCATATCCTTCATAGGGTCTAGGGATAGAGACAGCAAATGAGAAATCACATGGTATTGTCTTCAAGGATTACTTGCCATTTGAGAAATGAATCCAACATTTTTTTCCACCCTCGGAAATAAAGTTTACAAATTATATCACATATGCTAATAACTAAATTTAAAATATTAGAATTCAGGCCACCATAGTTGACACCTTCAGAAAAAGACTTTACAAGGACCAAGTTAATAATTATGTAGTCAAAGTAATGCTTAATTTCTATCTTTGAGATTGGCTCAAAACATATCATTGGTTCTCTATTCTCTGATGCAATAATTCTTGGATCTATTGATCATGAAATGAAGTTGATTGCTCTTAAATAATGGACTACATTTTGTGAAAATCACTAATAATTTGAAGTCATGAAATATTTTCCTAAAACTAGCCAACAATTTCATCAATTATTAAAACAGTTTTAAAAAGAGAAAATAAAATAAAATTAATTTACCCATAATACCTGATCAGTTGAAGAGCCAAGAGCAAAAACGATGGAGAAGAAAGACGGCTGGTCTGGCTCTGATAAATTCACGAAGCTGCTTGGAGAGAACGAGAAATGATGAACGCGACCGTGAGCGATGGAGGAGGTGACCGCACTACTGGAGGAGACCACCGACCCTGAGCGCTGCGCCAGTGAAGAACGCGACCTATGAAGAACGCGTATGGAGAACGATGCGACCGTCGTCCACCGCGTCGATGGAGGAGGTGACGACCGTGCAGTTGGAGCCTGGAAGAACAATAAATGATGACCTTAGGAGACGGTGATGGACAGCGAACACTGGTGATAGAACAAGGTAGAGCCGATCAGAGAGGAGAAGGAGAGCCAGAGTTTGAGAGTCTAAGTGAGTGAGTGAGGATCTGAGATTGAGAGGAGAGTCCAGAGTTCAGTTTAGAGAGTGAAAGAGGTGAGGTCGTGAGGAGCGCCGTAACGAGGGATTTAGGGTTAGGTCACAACAACATAACATTAGCTATTTATATGATGTGTCATGTGCGGATCTGTGCAGATCTGCGGATCGGATCCGCGAGTATCATTGCTGAATCCGCGATCCGATCCTACCACAGTGCGGATCGGATAATATCCGCGAAATTTAGATCGGATGCGGATAATTACCGCGAATCTGCAGATATTATCCGATCCATGTGCAGCCCTAAATTCAGTTATGTACAATTCACTTCTGATGTTTTAAAAATGATTGAAACATCTGACTATTATGTGACTCTGTACTGAATTATAATTCAAATAACACAAATTTTTTTATATTCATCTAAAAATTGCGAATTTAAGTATCTCTAATTTTGTAAAAAAAAAAAGCAATTCTCCTAGCTCCAGGTTGGCATTCTCAAAGGCGGTGGAAGTGTACCTACAAGATACCCTAATATTCATGTCAATAATAGTTTAAGGATATTAGGATTAGGTACAGATGACATACTTCGTAACACCAATTTAAATCAAATTAATCATTTTATTCACTTTTTTCTAACATGTTACACTAAATAACAAGTGGTATATTAAGAACGTGACATGTAATAGACTTTACCTCTGATGATGTTAGTGACACATCAATAGAAAGTTAATGATAAAATTAATTGACGATATTATCTTTCAAAAACTAAATTAAAATGTTGCATCTTCGGGGGAATAAATTGATTTATGCATAATATTAGAGATCAATTTAAACATTAATCCTATTTTTTATGCATTTTTTAGTTTTTATTTTTCTACTAAACTTCTAGATACCCTATCTTTTACTTCAAATAAGAACTGGATTAATATTATTTTCACCTATTGAAACCTATAAAAACCAAAACAACTAACGCAGAAAACTTAATAAGCATTAATCCGGTGAACATTATTTTAACAAGCAGTAGCGATGTGTGTTCAAAATGAATAGTTTCAAGTTTGGCGAGATAATTGGCTGAAATTACCTTAAAATTTTCAATGTGATTCAAAGCATTTAGTTCAATCCGAAGGCTTGATCAAAACGTGCAACACTTTATTTATCAATTTAAGATGATGTTCTAACATCTCAAAATCTCACAACTCACACACTAATAACTCCATTATTCATTTACATTGCCAGCAGTTTATTGTCAAGATCAAACAAGAACCATATCTCATTCACCCTATCATCAAATTCGAAAGGCGAATTGTACTGAGCGACGATGTAAACAGAAGCATGTCCAGCTCTGTGGCTATTTTCAATAGCACTAGCCCACTCAGTGCCAGCAATAGCATCCTTCAATGCAGCAGCTTCCGCACCAACGGTTGAATCACTCACAAAGCCACCAAACTGCCTGACAGCCACGTGCACCGCCTCCCATCGCTGGACATGGAGTCCCTTAGCAGGAGGAGGGTTTGCTTGGTTCTGTTTTGGCACAAAGAAGCTCACAACAAATGAGGATTCGCAAAAGGGTCCATCACTGGGTGACACTTCAGTGATCACTGGTGCTGTCATCTCAATTTTTTGGTTGTACTCGTTCTTACCCTGAATATAATCAAATAGGCTGCGGAAACAAAAAGCCTGCTCATCTTTAATTCAATCTAAATTTAGACATTTTTTCTTACAAAAACAAAGAGCTAAAAATGTATTTCTACACAATTGGTATGGTAATTTTTGGTTTTCACTTAATATTTTTAATAATTATAGATGCACTTATTGCAGGATTGCTGATGTCATAAATACAATTTAGTTCCTATAAAAATAAATTTTCGCCATTTGATCGCTTTAAATCTTGAGGGTCATCGCATACTCTGTTTCTAGCTAGCCGAATTGTGCTTACTACGCTACATGGCAACTCCAACGATTAAAGAATTTTGTTTTTGTTTTTGTTTTTGTTTTTTGTTTTTATAATAATTAGTTTTTTCCATATATAAAGAACCCAGGAAATATAAAAAAGTATTTGTTAAGAAGTTGGAAAAAAAAAACGTATCTTAATTAAATTAGAGAAGAAAGAGAGACCGAAAAAAACCTGAAGAAACCAGTTCTGGTAGCTTCAACAAGAGAAATATCTGGAATTGGTGGATTTGAAATCCAAACAGTGGAATTATAGCGGCGAATTTCGTAGCCATTTCCGACGTGAACGACGTCGTAGGCAGGGCACTCTATGCGCTTGCATGTGGGAGGAGTAAACGTCACTACATTCTGGCGGGTATCTGACAACACAGTTGTGAAGATTGAAACTGAGAGGAGGCTCAAGAGTAGTGAAAGCTTGAATGCGACGCTTGTTCCCATTGCCATTCCCAGTGCTAGTGTTGCTCAACACCCCCAGAGACCACTAGGTTAAGATGATAAATATGTTGATTTTCTACGGTCACAAACAAACTTAGTTTAGCATCCACACGTTCGCCTTGCTTGATTGATTTGATGGAGCTCTCTCGTATCCTCTAGAAGAATAATAGAGGTACCACAAGAGGCTAATTTTTTTTTGCATCAGAAAAAATATTGGTGTTTTTGTTGAAAATGGAAGTATTTGGTGTAATTAGAAATGTGTAGATTTTTTTTGTGGGAAGTCAACGTGGTGCATTACGTAAGGAGTGTGGTGAACACGTGACAATATTTTGACCAACATATGAAGACGTATTGAACATATGACAGCATCTTAGCCAACACGTTCCACGTGTTGAATAATTTCCACAATACTATAATATACTTTAAATATCAATATTCAATCAAAATACCAATTCTCTTTCTATATTAAAAATAATTTCTAACCACAAGACAGCTATTTTGGTTTTTTTTTGTTTCTTTTGTTATTGTTGTTTGTTTGTTTTTTTTTTCTAATAAACGCTGTCTATGGACTAATAAATATCCTTGTTTAATAATTTTTGTAGCATTCCTTTTTATTCCTATTTGGGCTTCTTCCATCATTGCCACATCGGGTGACTTAGATTACCCAAATATTTTATGGATTAAACCTTTTGTTCGGGTTCTAACTTTCCTAGCGATCACATTTGTTTTAGGTCTCCTACCATAATAAAGGCTAACGGCTAACCTCATAGAGAGGGAATATCGCGAAACAAGTCAAAATGGGCTGATTAATTTTAAAAAAACAATCTAGGAAGCTAATGGTTTTATTAAAATCTAATTAACACTTAATCAGTAAAAAAATGAATAATTTTATATTATTAGATATAATTTCACACAATTTTATATCTAAAATGAGTACAACAATTATGTGTTTATTGAATGCGCCACATTTATATAGACTATTAGATTTGATTAAATAAAAATCAAAGGCTAACATGAAAGAAGAGGGCATTGATTGACTTTAATAAATACAGAATATCCTAGTATATAAATAAATGCTTTAAATAATAGTATTTTAATACACAATACTTTAAATAGTAACAAAATCTTTTATTCTTAAATAATTAAATATAAAACATATAAATACAAAAATATGAGTATTCTTTATTCAATAAGATTAATTATTATGCAAGAAATTTTGTGATATTAAAAAATTATATTAAAATAAAATTTTAAACTGTAACATAAAAATATAAAATAATTAAAATTTTATTTTATATTATTTGATAAATAATTAAATTATTATATTTAAAATTTATTAACTAACTAATTTTATCAAAAATATTATTATATAATATACTTTATTTAAAATATTATATATAATACATGAAAATATTAATTTTTTTTATTTTTTTCAATATTTTATTTTAAAAAACAGAATAAATAATATAATTCTAAAAATATGCCTATCATGTTACGTATTTATTTATATTAGTAAAACTTAAACTAAACAAACTTACGTAATTAAAAATATAAAACATATAAATACAAAAAAAGTAAATGTATTTTGAAAATATTATGATTTGTACACTAATTTTATATATATATATATATAAATTTGGTTGAATCAGAGAATGAAAAATTTAACTAAAATAATAAAAAAAATACTTGGAAATAATAAAAATAAAAAATGATCTTATTATAAATATATAATTTTAAATATTATATATATAAAACTTTAAATGTTAATTTTAATAAATAAAAAATATTTATTTTTTGTATTTATATATTTTATATTTTTAATTACGTAAGTTTGATTTGTTTAGTTCTTACTAATATAAGTAAATATATAATGTGATAGGCATATATTTAGAATTATATTATTTTTATTCTATTTTTCTAAAAAAATTGAAAAAAATAAAAAGGTTAATATTTTTATGTATTATATATAATATTTTAAATAGATTATATTTTCAAAATATTTTGATGAAAATTTATTTTATATAATAATATATTTAACAAAATTAGTTAATTAATAAATTTTGAATATAATAATCTAACTATTTGTCAAGTAATATAAAATAAAATTTTAATTATTTTATATTTTTATGTTATAGTTTAAAATTTTATTTTAATATGATTTTTTAATATTATAAAAATTTCTTGCTTAATAATTAATCTTATTGAATAAAGAATACTCATATTTTTGTATTTATATATTTTATATTTAATTATTTAAGAATAAAAGATTCTATTACCATTTAAAGTATTATCATTTAAAGTATTTATTTATGTACTAGAATATTCTGTATTTATTAGAGTCTATCAATACTCTTTTTTAATTGATAATTACAAATCACAAAATTTATTGCCTCCAACACTTCTCTAATTTAATTATTTAAATATAAAAATATCTTGATTATATACCTTGAAATGAGCCTGTATTGAATAATTGGATGCAAAATGCACGATATATTTTGTAGTTTATAATTTTTATAATTTTTTTAACTGAAAAACATAAGTTATGTTTTATTTTTTATTTTTTTCTTACAAAATACAAGTTAAGTTGCATTTTTTTAATACACACAAAATGTAGTTTACGTTTTATTTTTATTTATTTATTTAAATAAAACACAAGTTTAGTTTTGCTTTTGCTTTTTCTTTTAATGGGTTGTTTTAGGCAAAACTTAAGTTGCATAATTTTTTTATAATAAATAAATAAATATTATTTTTAGAAAGAAATTAAAATGACTTTATTTACTGAAATCTATTTTTTTTTATCTCACACACAATTTGCTTAGTATTTAAGCGACCTACATCATATTTCTCTACTTCACTTAAACACCGAGTAAATTGCATTACACTTTCTTTAATTCGCTTAGACATTGGGCGAATTGCATCAAAATGAAACAATTCGCCTAGTGATTAGGCGAACTGTACCAACCTCAAATTCTATAAATACAGCGAGTGTGAAGTGAATTCACTCGCACCAAATCTCACCTGCACAATTTTTACTTTTTTCTCTCACTTTGTTACTTGTAAAATATTCCAGACATTGTTGTTAATCATTCATTATGATGAAAAAATATTATTAGATCATAATTAAGAGGTTATATTTAGTTCTTCTCAATCGATATTTATTGATATGCCACCAAAGGTGAAATGTGTAGTGACGCTGCATAAGTTTGTTTTATATGTTATTGGTTAGCAACACAAAAAAAATGGTAAATAAAATTTACTACAGATATTCAATAGAAGTAGATGACTATTTTTGTTAGATATTATTTTAATAAGTATGAATTAATAAGTAATTTTGTTGTATTGGACTATTTGATAATGTTATTCTTATTTGTTTAGTGTAGGTATCACCTATATGATGATGATGTAAAGTTAACCAGGAGCTAGCACAATCATTTTTCAAAATTCATATTTTGGAGTTGTTTATTTTTCTGGTTGATTTGTGTGAGGAGAGTTCTTTAGAAGTTAGTGATGACACTTAGTTGGGTGGGTTTGCAATAAAGCTAAGAATATTAGAAGATTGATGATGCCACATAAAGGCATCAATAAGGAGTCAAATCATGAAGATCCAAATATACTGCCAAAGGACATGTGGCAAACAGATGTTGAAAACAATGAGGGCTTTGTAATTGGAGACCCAATGATCGATTCATAACAAGTTAACCTTGTATTCGATAGTGAGCAAGTAAAAGTTGAACCAGTTGATATTCCTGATGAGGAGGATGAGAATAATGAAGAGATGAACTACTTCACAAACTTACAACTTTCACTAACTCAGCCTGCTATTTTCTAGCCATATAATCACCCCCTCATTTTTTCACGTTAAATCTCGATGCAATGAACCAAGATTGATCTTTTGGACAGGGAGACCTCGATAGTGATCCGACCAACGAATTCGTAGTTGGGCAACTGTTTGAGAATAAGGGAAAAGTTCTTTTGACAATTAAAAAGTATAAAATTAGGAGGACTATGTAGTATATAAGATATTAAAGAGTGACCATTTGAAGTATTCAGTTTAGTACATTAAGTTTGGAGCGAGTTGTCAATGGAGCATACACATTTTCTAATATCGAAGGAATGAAAAATGGGAGATGAGGACATACAATTGTACTCATTTTTGTATGCAAACATCAACAGGACAGGATCGTTGAAGGTTGGAATCAAAAGTGATAGCTCAAGAAATCTTTAAAATGGTAAAAGTCGATCTGACCATTAGCATAAAGATTTTGCAAGGATCTGTTGAGACCAGCTTTGCCAACAAAGCATCCTAAAGAAAGATTTGTCTTGTAAAGTAGAGGGTAATCACTAGAATATACAGAGATTGAGAAGAATCATACAATGAGTTTGTTAGGTGGTTGCATTGTAGATGTACTTACCAAGTATGTGTCATTACTTTGCCTTTAGTTACATATGCAATATTAAACGAGTTTATGTTCTAAACGTTGTCGTGGTATAGGCAAATGGGTTCAACTTGTAATTTAACTATATCGTGGTGATGAAGACAGTACTATATTTTATCGGATATTTTAGACATTTTCACCATGTGTTGATGCTTACAAGCACTGTAAACTACACATTTTTATTGATAGTACTCACTTGTATGGTAAATATGGAAGCACTTTGCTTATGGCTATTGTCTAAGATGAAAATTCAAATATATTACCTATTGCATTTGCAATAGTAGAGGGAGAGACGAAGGAAGCCTAGTCATTTTTTCTAACTTACCTTAGGCAGCTTGTCACACCTCAACCTGGCATCTTGGTAATTTCTGATAAGCACAAATCAATTGATGCCACGTTGAAAGCTAATGGAAGTGGTTGAAAATTGTCGCTTCTAGGTCTTTTGTGCAAGACATACTGTGGCCAACTTCATGAAGCATTTCAAGAACAAAAATTTATGCAAGGTACTTGTCAATGTAGCATATTCAAAATTATGAAGGGAGTTCAGTCACTACTTTGGTTAACTGAGGGAAGAAAACGTGGCTATTACCAACTAGTTAGAGAAAATGCCACAATCAATCTAGGCACATTATGCTGATAAAGGTCATAGGTTTGAGGCATGACCACAAACATATCTAAGTGTTTCAATGGTGTTATGAAGGCCACATGCAATCTACCAATCACTACTCTTGTCAAGTCAACATACTTTCGTTTGGGTGAGCTGTTTGCAAGAAAGGGCACCGAGGCTTAGGCATAAGTGGGTGGGGTTGAATTTTCGCAGATACTAATGAAGGAAGTTGAGTTTAATTGCACATCATCACCATGAATATTTACCGGGTTTGATCATTCTAAGTCATACTTCACTGTGGAGTAGTTGGTAGCAGTACTAGGATCTAGACAACAGAGTTATACCAAGTCTTACTCGATGAAGGTAAATGCGATTTTGGATATTTCCAAGCTCTTCATATTCCTTGTCGACATGTTCTAGTAGTGTGCTCCCATGATAGACTTCATTGGAAGGATTTTGTGCACCGTATGTATCGCATGGATACCGTTTTTATTTATAGAATGGAGTTTAGACCGATTAGTCATCAAGAAGACTGGCTAGTATATAATGGACCCAGTATTCGGTCCCTTAAATGATGCGAGTGAACAATTATTTAACCATCTGATGTTTTATAACATGAAAGTGCTTACAAAATAAATATTAACAAAATAACTGAAATAACATAACAAAATAAATCCTAAATCCAATTACTAATAGCAGCATATGATGTTTCATTAAGTTGTCTGAAATAATGTAACAAAATAAATCTTAATAACAAGTATTGCTAAAAATATACACCAAACTAAGCTCAATGTCGACCACCGCGTCCACCATGCACTCGTTTTTTGTGGTGACTCACAACAACCATCTATCCCACAAGCAGGAGGATGGATCTCCCTTTGTCCTCTACCGAGTGGTGGTGCATCAGCAAATGGTACATCAACAGGGGACTCCATCTGCGAGTGGTGCATTGGCGGGGACTGCATCAATAGGGCGTGCATCAGCGGCTACTCTATCATCCATATATGGCATCATGTCTCCCCTAAGAGTCTCATATCAGAAAGATCCTGACAACGAATCATCATCCATATGTCTTGGGGCATAGAATGATAGTGGCAGGTAGGCATGCATCTATGTGAAATGGGGTGTAGTATATGCAGGGCTACCATATATACGCATGGCATCCACAGGCGCATCCAGAAAGGACGGTAGCTAATAAGTCAGATTTACATATTTTAAAATTTTTCAGAGATTATTTTAAAACTTTTTAACTCTTCGAAGACGGTTTTGTACTGATTTGTGCAGATCGCACATGTAGACACTTAACAGTCACGCGTGGAAGTTAATATTTCACGTCAGCAGTCGCTGTTAGTGACTAATGGAAGAGGACTGTATTATCTAACAGAAATAAACATTATGGACTGTTTTGTGTATTTTAAAAATTGAAAGACTAAAATGTCTAATTTTAAAATTCTTAGATATTGATTTGGGTAATTACTTTATAAATTTTTTTGGCTTTTAAATTTCTTGAATAAAATTTATTGTGAAATTGAGATTTTAGAAAAAATAATTTTGTATTAATGTAAAAAATTCAATGTCTTTTGAATTAATATTAGGACAATTTACACATTTAAAACAATTGGAACTCAAATTTACATAAATACAACATTCTCAATTAGTTTACATTTCGATTCTAACACAAATTTATGTAAATCGTTATAGGCTATCGAATTTTTAAATTTTTCATGTAAACTGCCATACCCTTTCTGCGGATTACGTGTGAGCACTAGTAAACATAAACCGCTGCAGCTTAAAGAGGATTATGCACAAAAAATGAAGTGCAGAAACCACTATATAGTACCATAGATTATGAATGAATTTGGTGACGTAATCTGCAGTAGCCTGCAGTAGATTACGTATTAAATATTTTTTTAAATAAATTAAATATTTTAAGTTAAATAATTTTATAATCTTGTATTAAATTTTTTATAATAAAAAATCTAAAATTTATTTTGTTATCTAAATAAAATTTAAGATAAATAAAAATAAAAATAAAAAAATTATACATAACTTACGTAAAATAACATGTGATATTGATATATATAATGATATATAGATGCATAGTAAGTACTAACTATTAAAATATATGTTAACCATGTTGAATTAATTATAAATCCTATTTAAATAACTTGATGTAAATTTATTTAATCAAAAAGTCCAAACATATGTTTTATAAATTTTAGAAAAATGTTAGGACCATTGTTAAAATATAATTTTGTGACTTATTTTAAATATAATTATTTAAGGTGACAAAATGATTATTATATTATATCAGCTTTTTTAAAATAGGTAAGACGTGTATGAATTTTTAGATTAAATAAATTTACATCAAGTGATTTAAATAGGATTTATGGCTAATTCAACATAGTTTATATATATATTTCAATAGTTAGTATGTATGTATCACAAGTTATTCTAAGTAAATTATGTATAAATTGTTTATTGTTATTTTTATTTATCTTAAATTTTATTTAGATAACAAAATTAAATTTTAAACTTTTTATTATGAAAAATTTAATATAAGATTATAAAATTATTTAATTTAAAAAATTAATTTATCCAAAAAATATTCGATATGTAATTTATAATAAACTATAACAAATTATGTCACCAAATTTATTCATAATCCGCGATATCTTACAGCGGTTTTAGCACTTCAATTCTTGTATATAATTTTCCATAGGCGGCGGTGGTTTATGTTTACAAGTGCTCACATGTAATTCGCGACAGAGTACGACAGTTTACATAAAAATTTAAAAAATTCTGTAGTCTATAACGATTTGTATAGATTAAAGTTAGGATCAAAATGTAAATTGTTTGAGAATGTTATATTTGTATAAATTTAAGTTCTAATTATTTTAAATGTGTGAATTGATTAGTTTAAAACTTTAAATAGTTTAATTATTTTTTCTCTTAAATCTTTTACTTTGCCTCCTCAGAATCAGCAGTAGAGACATAAACCATAATCCATACTCTAATCTTATTCATAGTTAATATATGCACAAAGGTTAATAAATTAAAAGCACATACAACAGTAAATAAACATAAAAAAATGGTGAAAAATCCAAAGTTTACTTTGACAAGTAAAAATCTAATTTTTCATTTCATAGTATACCTACATAATAAACAGATTATCAAGTGAAAAATAAAGCACTATGTTAACTGTACCATGATAGATGAAATTAGAACAAAATTTTTATCCAACAAATATAAGGAGAAGAAAAATTTGAAAAAGATAGACCAGAAAAAGTAATTATGCAAGGACTTACTAATGGTCCATGGTCCACGGCAACAACGAGAACCCAAAATCAGAAGACAACGTGTGATGACTCCACGATGGTCCACGATCTACGGTGACTTGGCGACGATGAATACCCAAAATCAGAAGGCGTTTCAACGAGTTGTTTCTGTTGTCGGCAACAAGGCAAGAGGATCGACGAGACACCGGCAAGTGTGAAAGAGAAAATACTCAAGTGAGACTGAGAGAGACTCTAGTGGCAGTGAGAGAGAAGAGAGTTTGAGTATGAAATTTGAGAGTATGAAGATGGGTTGAAAGAACCAGTAAAATAAAAAAAGTATTTTTTTTAATATTTTTCAGTTTTTTAGATATGTTTATTTTTTTTTATATGAACAATGATGAAAAATTAGTGTTTATTAAAGTAAAATTTTTGTAGTGTGAATGAATAATTACGTGTGTTTTTGTTTTATTTTTTACATTATTTAAAGTTTAAAATTATAAGATTAAAATTAATTAAATTCTAAATTTTGATTAATTTAAAAGGATAATTTTTGTTTCATAAAAATAGATATTTAAATTTTTTTATAAAATTAATTTTTTTTAATATTATTAAATTATAAAGATATTTTAATAAAAATATTGATATAATATATTTTTTTTTTAAAAATTAAATATTGATATAGAAAATATAATTTATATATCATTTTGTTATTTTTTTATATTTTTAACGTATTGTATATATGAATTTATCATTCTACAGAAGAAGCAAACACCTATCACCTAGCTCTTAAGTTTTAAACATGTGAAAAATATTTCTCAAACTAATTACTTCTTTAATGTTTTAGTTCGTTACAAAATGAACGTATCTAGACAAACGTGTGTTCCGATACATTAATATTTTAATCAATCAATAAAATAGAAAAGTGAAGTAGATATAAAGTAGTCAAAATCCGTATTTTCTATAAATATCTTTCAACATTATTCTTTAGCAAATTTTTTGGTGTCAATCAGTTTCGTGTGGAATTTGCAAAAATTACTTTTTATAGTAAATTTTAAATATTTAAAAATAATTTAGTTTTATATTTTTTAAATTAAATATCAATTTTTATAATTTTTTTTAGTAAATTAGAGAATTATATATAAGCAGGATATCACGCAACTTCTTCTCATTTATCGGTGGAAGACGGGTGGGCTGCTGCCTGCTGGTGATACGGGGGTTGTTGGTTGTTACACCTTGCAGTTCAAATCCCCAGGCTTCCACTCCCCTCTCACTTTTCATTATTCATCGGACAGTTTCTCCCAACTAACTCCCTCTACCATCTTCGCTCAACTGCTACGCCGGAATGGAGGAACCGCCACCACCGCCCACCTCCGCCATCCCCAACGCCCGCACCCGGAGCTACTGGCGATGGAGTAAGCAAGACTTCTTTCCGGAGCCCTCATTTCAGAGCTTCACCACCTACCGGGCCGCCCTTGCCTCCGCGTGCCCCCGTCTCAGGGATCGCCTCCTCAGCCGCTCCTCTGACAACAACGAGCTCAACGTCCTCCCTCAGGCTAGCGAGAATCCCATGCGCCGCTGCCTCACCGCCTGGGACCTCACCTGGCTCGCTTTCGGCTCCGTCGTCGGCTCCGGAATCTTTGTAATCACCGGCCAGGAGGCCCGCACCGACGCCGGTCCCGCCATCGTTCTCTCCTACGCCATCTCTGGCTTCTCCGCCCTCCTCTCCGCCCTCTGCTACACCGAGTTCGCAGTCGACGTCCCCGTCGCCGGCGGCTCTTTCTCCTTCCTCCGCATTGAGCTTGGTGACTTCATTGCCTTCCTTGCCGCCGGAAACATCCTCCTCGAGGCTGTTGTAGGCGCTGCCGGCCTCGGCCGTTCGTGGTCCTCTTATTTTGCCAGTATGATCAAGAACGATCCGGATTTCTTCCGGATCCGGGTGAATTCCTTCCAAGAAGGGTTCAACATGCTGGATCCAATTGCTGTTGTCGTTCTTTTTATCGCCAACGGTGTTGCAATGAGCAGCACTAGGAATACCTCAATCCTGAATTCGCTCAGCTCCATTGTCACTACGCTTGTTATTGTGTTCATCATCGTAGTTGGATTTGTTCACGGTAAAGCCTCAAACCTGACGCCATTCTTTCCTATGGGGATGAAGGGAGTGTTCAATGCTGCTGCGGTTGTGTATTGGTCTTATACAGGCTTCGACATGGTGGCAACTATGGCTGAGGAAACCAAGAACCCTGCCAGGGATATACCCATTGGTTTGGTTGGTTCCATGTCGATGATCACGGTTATTTACTGCTTGATGGCTTTGGCGCTTGTGTCAATGGTGAATTACACTCAGATCGATGTAGATGCGGCTTATTCCGTGGCGTTCGTTCAGATCGGAATGAAGTGGGCTAAGTACCTTGTGAGTATCTGTGCATTGAAAGGAATGACCACAAGCTTGCTTGTTGGGTCAATGGGGCAAGCAAGGTATATGACACAAATTGCAAGGTCTCACATGATTCCTCCCTTCTTTGCACTGGTTCATCCCAAAACTGGTACCCCTGTCAATGCCACCTTGGTTATCACTTTGCTGAGCTCCATTGTTGGGCTTTTCTCAAGCTTGGACGTTTTGTCCAATGTCTTCTCCATTAGTACTCTTTTCATTTTCATGCTCATGGCTGTCGCGCTTTTGGTGAGGAGGTACTACCTCAGGCAGAAGACGTCCCAAGAGGATTTGATGAGGGTTCTTGGCTGCTTGTTCGTGATCATTGCATCTTCTGCCGTAGGGACTGCTCTTTGGAACGCCAATAAACTGGGTTGGATTGGGTATACAGTGGCTGCAGTTGTGTGGCTAATAGGTACATTGGCAATGAGCTTCCTTCCCAAGCAAAGGACTCCAAAGGTTTGGGGTGTTCCGTTGGTTCCGTGGTTGCCTTCTCTGTCAATTGCTACCAACCTCTTCTTGATAGGCTCATTGGAACCCGACGCTTTCTGGAGGTTCTTCCTTTGCACTGCGTTTATGCTTCTCTATTACATTTTTGTGGGAGTACACGCAACTTATGATGTGGAGCATCAAAATAGCCAGGATTTCAAAGATGTGAAGCCAACGGACGAACCCAACCACGCTCCTTTTGTCACATAGTTTCAGAGTTGAATGGCACTAAGAATTTGATGTACAGAAATAGCACATCCTCTACATTTTTTCAAGAAATGTCAGAACGAGTTCAGTCCTTCCCTTTGATGGCAACAACTATGCTGCAGTGGTAAAATACAGTTCATGTCTTGCCCAATTTTCGCAATGTGAATATTCGTTTTTTCCCCTTCCGGACATTTTTAAATATTCTTGCTTTTGTTGGATAATATGTGCTTATTTGGTAGGGTTTTTTTTTTTTTTTTACAAATAAGTTAAACGCAATATTTACTAATATATGTAATTATGTGAGTATTTATATTTTTTTCTAAGATTACACATCTCGAGATACATGTTTATTTTTTACAAGGAGTCTATTCGTACTTTCGTAGGCATATTGTTTACACGTAAATGAAATATAGTGAATAGTCTTTTTCTTTCCTCTAAAAGATTACAATTTTAAAAAAATAAATCGTAAATGATGCAAATGTTAAAGTAACTGCCAACTATATGTTTTATTTGACAAAAATGAACCAAATGTATATAAGTATATAAAAAAATTGACTAAACATTTAGTTTAGTTTGTTAAATTTTTTGTGGTTATTTTGTTATTTACACCTTTTAAAGTTCATTTTGTTAAAATCATAATCTTTTAAGAATCAAAATGGTAATTTACTTGGCAATTTTTTTAATCTATTTAAAGAGATCCACGTAAGTATCTATCACAATTTACTCATTCATCTTGTCTCTTTATCTTCTAATTTACTCATTCACCTTTAAAACGCATTTTTTTCATAATATTTTCCATAATGTTTTCCAATCCTCGAGCATATTTTTCATAAATCTATTTTATTTTGTTTTCTTAATCTATGCACAAAGGAGCTCATATATGAATATATAACAAACCATAAATCATTCTATAACCAATATTTTAACTTCAAAAAAAATACAACAATGATTTCAAACTCACCAATTATCATATAAAATATTTTAAAATAATGTTCAAACATTCAATACATTGTCCATGAATAGATAAAGTGCTTTTATAGTCCGATAAATACAACAATCATAAAAAACAGAAGACATTCAAATGAATGAACCCAAAAATGAACTACATGTAGTGTGTATGAGTGTGTTGTGTGCGTGTGTTTGGTGCATGGGCTGTCTAATCCACCTGACCAAAAAAACAAAAAACAAAAGACATTCAAATTAAAATTCTTCATACATAAATGATTGTAGTTTTGCTCCCAAAAAGGGCATCATATTTGAATCTTACACTCCATTAATATGGTTACCCTTCAAAAAGAAAATAAATAAAATAAAATCTGAGGCAAAATTCACATTTACAAAGGTTAATAGATATATCACATTTGTAGGATATAATAAAATCTACCAAGTTGAATCAACAACAAAAGCACTCATGATCGAACATAGATGATTAAAAATTATCAAGAAGAGCGGAAATTAATATTTCTTACATCTCTAATTCATTGTTCAAGACTTTTGAGGTGAAGTTGAAAGTTACAAACAATGAGAATAGCTAATGCACTTTTGATAACCTTATTTTATAGTGCACTAAATTGTTATTAATAGATGCAACTACTAAGCTAACCTCTTCTTTTAAAGGAACCATGGACTAACCCTAATGAAAAAAGATTGTTTTCAATATGTTTTTTTCTGAAATCAAACACATAAAAACAAAAAGAACTAGTCTCCATCTCAAGACATTATTCTTACCAAAGCAGCTCAGGAATAAATCATCTATACTTATGCAACTGCCTCATAGTGCATTAGCCAAAGACTTTTTTTTGCAAAGAAAAATATCTTTATATCAATTGATTTAGTTAAATGAATTAGACTCAACACTTACATGAAGTAGCCTCTTTTTACTGCCAAGAAATATTAAAGTTGTTAGTAGCTTGAATTAAAGAGTTTCTTACCTCTGATGAACATGAATTAAAGTTCAGAGGTTTTTTTTATCTTGCCAACTTTTTCTCTGAAACATCAAATATAAAAATAAAAAGGAAAAAAAAGGGAAGAAAACAAAGTTAGCCTACACAGAATGACAAAAGTGACTAAGAAAATCATGGTTTTAATAGCCTCCACAAAATGTATATATGAAGTATACTGAGTATGTAAAATAATGTTATTGAGATATTTTATGAAATCTTACGGGATTAAACATGATTTGATTTAAGCTTTCTAGCTAATTGAGATATTATATGTTCTCGTTAGATTATCAATGAAACCAATTATACTGTTGGTTCTTTGGCTTTGGATTGCAGTAACGGGAAGCAATTAATCATTTTTTCTCTTGAGGCTAATGATATTAATAGGAATTGTATATTTACATGTAAAAGTATATATGTAGATATTTGAATTGCATACAAAACCTAATCACTAACATAAAACTACATTGAATAAGTGGCTGATGAACAATCACAATGATGATACAGTTTAATCAAACATCAATCATGTGTATGAATATCCTTTACAATTTTCAATTTCTAGTTTATTAAAACCCGAGTCATAGGCCAACTTGATGACAACCTGAAGCTTATATCACCAAAATAAAAAGCTAGAAATCAAACAAAACAGCAATATCTAATGGCAGAGAAGAATAGAGGAAGAAAATAACAATTTAAAACTATTCCAAGACATCTAGCTCAAACTATGATATGTTATTCTACAAAGTATTTTATTTATTTTTAAAACAAAAATATTTAACTGGTCCAGAACCTTATATAATCATCCAGAGATAACAGCGTATTTCACCATATTCATCATTAAGTTGAATTAAAACTAATGCAAACTGCAATTCAAGTACCAATGCCACCAGTTTGGGTCTCTCACTCATAGATCATGAGTTTATCAAATGAAAAAATAAGTCTTAGATACTACTGACCAATATAGCAAGCAGTATCGATACCTACCAATTTGATTGGAGACAATGCAGGTTCCTTGCCTCTTCAATGAGCCAACTTTTGCTCCCTAAAAGCTCAATAAGATCCTCAAGAATGCTAAACGCTAGTGACATGGAATTTGCATCATGGAATCTGCAAATGAATTTTGTGATATAAATATCTCTATTAGTATCAAACACCAAAATGCAAATATATAATAGTAAAGTAAACTACAAATTGATCTTCCAAGAAACGTAAAATTAGAGACCAAACAGCCAATTTATAATTTTCTTCTGCCTTTTCAAGTAGTAAACTACAGATTGATCTTCCAAACAGAAGATACAAATTCTGATTCCATGAAAAAATGCTACAACTTGCACTAACCCAATGGCAAGGAAGAATATGGTGGAAAATATTCAGTAGAAGGCATTTTTGTTTAAAGGAAAACACATGTTCATATATGGATTAGTGCAAAAAATTAATTTATGAACAAAAAAAATTACTAATTAATCTCTTTTTATTATATTAATATAGTTAATAGAAGACAAACACAGTAAGTTATCCAATAACAAAATGTGATGAAATAGTGGAAGCATGTATGTTTTCATGCAAAGGTGTACTAAATAGAACATGATATATACGTCATGATGCTAAAATGAAACAGCAGAAGCATCACATAATATTTTTCAGTATCTCTTACAAAATTGTGATGCTTTGAGAAGCTTAATGAGAAAGGGAGCACAATTTTAAAAACTGGTCATAGACTAACTCATACTACAAAAGTTGGTCATGAGGTCGCAGATCTAGATAAGCAAAACATTTAATCAGAACTTTGAAAAAAATCACTAAGACAGTTTTGAACATAATGTACGTAGTAATCACATCATGACTTATCTCCATCTGAAAGATAAAATAAATAAATAAACATCATCGGCCACCCAGAAATAAAATCTAGACAACATAAGCATTAAGGCCAAAAGGATGAACGAAATTTCATGTCAATAGAAAATGCCCCATTACTCTCCATACAAAACCAAAAAAAAAAAATTTTTGTATCCAACTCCAGGCTCCAGCTAGACAGAACAACAATTAAAAGAAATTAAAAGAAGGGTGAAGAAAAAATCTATGAAATAAGAATTCTAAAAGTAGAGTTAGATCACTAACTTTCTACCATAAGACCACTTTCACTCTGACTTGCAGGACCAGACACCACCATAAGCCGTACCTTTCACACCATCAACCATTTTATTAAGTCTTTCTTCTAATTATTATAGCTACAGAAACAAAATGTGTCCTAAATTACTAATTAAAAAGATTTTACAACTGTCTTCAATTTGCATTGTCCAACAATAAAATTGGTAACTATAATAAGAAACAGATTACATATTTTAATCTATATAATTTATTCTTAATGAGATGAAATGAGTATGCGAGATTGTTACAGTGTTACTCTTGCTAAAAAACACGAAAGGATAAAAATTTTTAGCACATATATGCATATAATCACCGAAGGATGAATCTAATGCATGCTTTGAATTAGTTATTTTTGGAAGGGTGTGTAAATATAGCATTAAATAGAAATAGTTGAAAAATAACAAAACACACATTATCAACACCTTGAAAATCATGTTTAACTTTTAAAAAACTAATTAAGGAAGAGAAGCCAATGCAACAATTATATAAATGGACCAATGAAAAAATCAGGTAATTCCAAAAACAAAATTAAAGCCAGCAAATAATATTTACTCTTGTTTTTATCCCTTATATTATTTGTGTACTATTTATTACAAATGCTAAGTAATAACAAATCAATATAAGTTTCTTCTCCAAAACTGCAAAACTGTCCAGGCATCCATTAGAATTAGGGAGGTTATTCTTGCTTATGGCTACTTCCCACTCTCTCAATTATTGGTATCTTTTCCATTGAGGTGGCTGAACAGAATTAAAATTTAGATATAAATTTTCAACCAAATCATAATTAAGCACGCACATCAAACCTACCATATGCCCAGAAGAAATCAGATAATCATGAGAAAACAAAATGTAAATTATACACACCATGACCCAATTTTAAGCTAATCAATTTAGAAAATAAACCCAAAATCTTTCAAATAAATAGGATCACTTAAAAATTGGCAATATTACATCATGCAGTCATATCTCAAGGTCAACTAAAAAATGCCAAACTTAGAAATATTGGCTGGATGCAAAGACAGACCCACACTTCAAGACCCAAAAAGAGAATATACATCAATGAGATAGTTATTCATCACTACAAATGCATTACACGCATTGACTATGCAATGGCTCCCTATACAACTGCAATATTAACCTCTCTTCCCCTTCCATTCCCTTTCCCTTTCCTTCCCCTTCCCCATTCCCCTTCCCTTTCCCTTTCCTTCCCTTAAATCTGAAGCATTCCCAAAGACTCGGAAATTATTCCGTTTTGCTAAATCAGGGTTTAAGGAATACTTTAACTTTTTCCAAGACGTTGCAAAACGAAATTAGTCAATCAAAACTCAATTACTTTCAAATTCACTAAAACTCCTCCAAATGTAGTTCTTAAATCAAATTCAAAACATAAGTCTATTCATATTTAAATTGACCTCAAAAACACAATACTTTTCTTAAATAAAATAAAATCGAAGATAATTCTTTTCTAAATAAATAGAACGCAAAATATAATACTTTTATTAATAATTAAAACTCAACTTAGTGCTTCCATAACTCAAAATCATAGCATAATTCATTCTTTTGATCTTTTCTTAGTAAATCAAAATCAGAAAATACAATTTCTTAAAAATCTAAATTTCCCTAAATAAAATTTTAAACAAAGTCTTAAATTTTATAACGAAATTTCGGCACCACTCCCCCTAAAACTCGGACTTTATCACCCTTCTCAGGTCCCAACTAAACCATTTTCAAATCAGATCATTTCCAAAATCAAATCATTTTCAAAAGATCAAACTCATTTTCAAAACTCTAGAAAACCAATTCAACAACAGCCAGTTTAACAAAATCAATCAGCAATTCAATCAAACAAACAGTCGTATTCATCCAAAACAGGCCAGACAATTCATAAGACTTACATAATCACCAAAAATATATTTCTCAATCAATATCCATTTATAACAATCCTGAAATATAAAACAAGTCTTTAGATAAACCCCTCCCTCGAGAAGTCGAAACCCAAAAACCAAACACGTCAAAGGAACCTTTTTCTCTCGGCCCACAATCAGCAGTAGCCACAACAACAGCTCCGCTTACTTTCACAACAACCAAAACAACTTTAATTGTAACATGCAACCTCGGTAACTCATTCCTAAAACATTAACATCACGAACCTTAATAATACATGGTGAATGTTATGGTGCCTATCACATTGTCCTAAGTTACTAAAAAGAATAAATAAATAATATTTAATAAATTTTACATAATTTATTTTTTACCTTAAACATTTTATTTTTTTTTAAAAGATAAATTAAGCAATTTAGACACCATAACAAACTCGGCATAATACATAACAGAATATTAACGCGAGCTTTCTAAAACTCACCATAATACAAACATGCAGTGACGATAACGTTCCCGGAAATTCAAAAGAATGAAAACTCGAAGCAAGAACCTTGCCGGCGGTGGATCTCAGTGACGGCACCGTTCTCTGGCGACAGAATCTCGGAGGCGCATCTTCAGCAGCGGCGACGGAGCACGCGACGGCGGCTGGGCGCGGCGGCAGTGGCAGAACCGGCTTCTCCCCTCTCGCGCACACACTCTCCCGTCGGTTTCTCTCTATCTTCGGCTTCACCTACAGATGACGGCGACGCGGTGAGGACGACGACGGCGACGCGGTGAGGACGACGACGACGCGGTGAGGACGACGACGGCGATGCGGTGACCTTCCCTCCTTCTCTCCTCTGCCGCGTGGCTTCTTCCACCTTGCTCGACAACAACGGCAACGACGGCAAGCTCGGGGATGGAGGCGGCTCCACAGAACGGCAACGACGGTTGGGCAGGGCGTGGCAACAGCGGTGACGAGGCCCACCAGCTCCGGCGCGCCTCTCCTCTCCTCCTTCCCCATTTCCCCCCTCTCTTCTCTTTCTTTCTTCAGCTGCTGCTGATGATTTGTGTGTGTGTTGAGTTTTGTGTGTGGTGTGTTTGCTGAAGGAAAAAGGGTAGCAGTTAGGGTTTTGGGAAGAAAAGGAAAAGCGTCTTTGAGTGTAACTAGGTTTACGGTTTTAATTTGGGAATTTCGGAATTAATTTAGATTTGTGTTTATTTTAATCAAATTATGATATAAAATATTAATTTAAAATTTAATTAAATTTTTAAATTTTTTTATAAATATTATTTATGATATTAAAATATTAATTAATTTTTAATAAAAAATTTTAATTAAAAATATAATATACTATATTTAATTTTTTATTTATAAAATTTAAAATATTAAATTACAAAAGAATTAATTATTTAAATCTAATTATATAAAATTTTTATTATTTTAAAATTATTAAACTTTATAATTTAAATATAAAAAATAATTTAATAATTATAAAATTAGATAAAAATTCTAATTTAAATAGTCAAATTTCATTATTTTTAAATTTTTAAAATTTTAAATTATAAATAAAAAATACTCAATAATTATAAAGTTGGATAAAACTTTAATTTTATTTTAAATTTAATTTATTAAAATTTATTTTAATTATTTTTAATAAAATAATTTTTAAAATTAAAGCTGTGAATGAATAAATGATTTGAAATTATCTCGTAATAAATAATTTTTTTTTCCAAAAATTCTGGTCTTATAATTTACAGCTTGAAATGAAAGGGTTTTTTCTTCAATCAAATCTATCGAATTTGGTTCTTCGATAGCTAATGGATCGATAACTCGAATAGAAAAAGTGATGGAAATAATCGTTGGCTGAACAGGTAATTAAGCTTTTTAGGTCTGAGGCATATAATGAGAGATCATTTTGTTGTTGAAAGAGGATGAACGTAAGTAATGATCTTCCTCATTTTCTGGATCGATTTGTAGTATCAACACCAAAAGAGTTTGTTGAATGGTTCCTCTAGCTTTTATCATAATAAAGGTAATAATGAGTGGAATAAAATGAAATCGATGAGACTAGTTTTGAATTTAGTTAAAAATTATACCTGGATAGACCTTCTGGGCTTGAGATGCGAAAATTGAGAAGAAGTTTTCTATGAATCATTCAAATTGGAATCGCTGGAGGAAGAGGAGGAATCTTTCAAATAGGAAGGAGTTTGTTTATTTGAAGGTTGGCGACAGAACTTTTGCTAAATGATTGTTTTCTAAAATAAGGATAAGGAGATTTAATATGAGAATTCTAGAAAAATAAACAAAAAAAAATTAACTAAGTTTTTATGTTGGTGGGTTTGGTAAGCTTGGTGGAAGTTTTTTGTGTCTTTTGTTTTTGTTGTCTCGAGATTTCAATAGCTTCGATCTTTTTTTTTTTTAGTCCTTTTTGGGATGCTTTAGAGATACTCGGAGAAGTCTTCATAAAGCCTTTCTTTATTTCATCCAGTGAACGGTTGTATCGAGAATAGTAATTATTCCACCATTCAACAAAAGATTTAGTGACGAAGTCACTATAAACAAAAGATAGAGGAGAGTAGCGGTTTCGATTATTGTCACTGATATCAAGACATTTTTTAACATTCTCCTTTAGTTTGAATTCTATATGGCACAAAGCTTTATCTTTCGGAGGAAAAAGAGTTGGGAGAGCTTGTGAAAAACTCATTTGTCTAACAAGATAATGGGGGGCATGGAGAGTCACTTTGAACTGTTCCTTTTGGTATTGAAAAATTTTCATCGAGAACACTTGAACAGCAAAAAAGTTAGCCCAAATTGTGTTGTTCAAAACGTTATCATAATCATCATTGGAGAAAAGGAAACGTTGAAACCAAGACGGGCCACATCTTCGATTTGAAAAGGGGATAAGCATTAATTCCTTAATTCAAAAATTTTTGCATGAATAGAACTTCGAGAATGCTTTCGAAAAGAGCTCTTCAGTTGAGTGTGCATCTTTGAAATTTGGTTGAAGGATAACTAAGTGAAAATTCTCAATGCTTAGTTTTTTTGAAGTTGTAATTCTTTCGTGTTTCATGTGTTTTTTAAAAATGGCATTTAAGCAAAATTGTAGAAGTCACTAATTACTCCAATTCATCGTATAAATTTCCTAAGGACAATTTGACAAGATTGAACCTATGCCCTTCATAAAGTAAGGCGGCCAGCGGGATAAACAGTTTTTGTATTGAGATACTTCTCGAGCAGAAGATAATAGCGTTTAGCCAGTGTATAAGAAGGCTATATTTTCATCGTCCATAACAAGACTGTCTTCTTTACCCATATTGTGTTTAATAAAGTCTCCATAAGAGTTCTGCTGGATTATGTTGTAAGATTTGGTGGACTTCATATCAAATGTAGTTACAAGGTTGCCCATCAAAAGTCCAACATGACAGCTACATCGAAGAGTTTGGGACCAACCATTTCATAGGGGAGGTAAAAATTATTTGTAGTATTGTTCTAGAAACAAAGCACAGCGTCATTCATCCAATGGTGAGTAGTTAGTGTAAAATGTGAAAGACAAAGGAGTTCATGTATGCCTTGAGTTTTCCAAGTTTCGCCTTTTATAGATTTGAGTGTGTGGAACCAAGTGAGAAAATCGACAGTCTTAAAGGAGACATTGATATTGTTTCGGAAAGATTTTTTTTCCATCAATAAAGAGTGCAATGAAGAGGTTTTGTTTGATAAGAAAATCTTCTCCCTCGACACTGAAAAAGTAATGGGCATTTTTCTTGGTTTGTTCTAAGATTTGCAAATGACTAACAAAATAGCAAGCATCATCTTTGATCATGAAAGGAAAAATAATTTTTTTGTCGTTTGTAATGTTCTCGGGATCTTTGATGACAATATCTTCGAATCGAGATCGTATTTTCAAGTCAAACTACTCGAAAATTTCAGTTATAATTTGTTTGTCCTTATTTTTTACTGTTGATGTTTCTGGGATTTTGGAAGAAGCCATTGATGATGGAAAGAAAAAAATGAGTATTAATTTAGTTTTGGGCGAAGAAGGGTGCACAAGAAATTTAAAGAAAAATTGGCGTGTCTATTAGAAGAAGATGAATTTGAAAAAAAAATGAAATGTGAAAACGAAGGGTTTATAAAGAGAATTTTGCGAAAATTTTCAAATTTTGAAAATAAAGAAAATTCTTTGAGAAGGCACAGCTAAAGTAGAGAGAAGTTAGTATTAATGGAAAAATAGGCTTTCGTGGATGTTACTTTTGAAATAGTGGAAACGTGGGTAATTATGAGTCGTGTCTGAATTAATTGTTTAGTTATGGGTCTTAAAATTTTGAAGAGAAATTAGAATTGAGAATTTTACTGATAGTTTGATAGACACATCAATACTAAAGAAGCAATTTGTTAGTCAAAAATAAATAAGTTTTGAACTTCGAAGTAGAAACTTTTTTCATGGAGCTTATCAAGGATGGCGTGTTGACAAAGGAGTGAATTTCGGTTGATAAGTACTCATCGAGGAGGAATTAAGTAATCAAAGAAATGAAGAAGTTGATAAGTGAAGTTAACTAATGGTAGTTATCCACATTGTGCAAAAGAGCAGAAACAGTTACTTAAAGATTAATACACGTGGAAGTTATATTTGAATTTGATTGGCCAAAGACTTATAAATAGGTGAAAGTTCGAAGAAAAAAAAGGTTGGAATCTCATATCAGAAAACACTCTCACACATTCATATTCCAAGCAAATTCCTTAGTCTGCTAAGAGCTTTTTTTTCTGTAGGGTTATTTCCATGTTTTTTAAATTTCCTTTAAATTTCTTGCAACCTTTATTTTTCTTGCAAATTTATCTTTCGAGCAAGTTATCCTTCGGTTTTCTTTTAAGATTCGTCACTTTATTTTTGATTTCAAAGTCATTCGATCTTGTCGAACGCAGTTTACTACTTTATTTAAATTCAATGTTACTTTTTTTAATTTCAGTCATTTTACTTTTCAAATTTATTTTGTTTTTCTTTTAGATTTTATTTTGTTGTTTTGTTCATTTGGAAGAACCTTTTGATGCACCTTCAAAAACTGGTACTCACAAGAGAAGTAAGTTTCGCTCTCAGATCACTAGATATCGAACTACTTAGATTTGCTAAAAATCTATAAAACAATGGGCTGGTTTCTAAGAAAATAATGTGTTAAGTTTAAATGGATAGTTTTAAATTACGTGATACGCTTAGTTGCTTATTAATTAATGAGTTAAAATCGGCTATTTCCCTATTATTTTGAAACCATTTATCTTTTTTATTATTTGAAACTATTTATCTTCCTTATTATTTGAAACATTATATTTTTAAGAGTTTGTTACTATTTAAATTAGGCGAGTTTTCCAGTGTAGATATTAAGATTTCATCTACATGTGTAGATAAGTGTTATCAGTTTCTGAGTGCGACAAGTGTTGATAGGGTTTAAACATTTTCTGCACACTTCAAGGTTGTTGCATCCGTCGCGGATCTGAGCTCCATTTAAGGGTCTGCCGCTGGTCAATGGGTTGCTGCATGCACAAGGCGGGATTCGAACCCCCGACACTTGCTTAAGCGGACGAGTGAGCTGACCACTCGACCAACCCAAGTTGGTTTACAATAATTAGTAATTTATCTGATGATAATTATGCCTTGGTAATATGGACTTCTTTTGTATTGTTTATTGTTTGAAATGCATAGTGAAGGTTGTAGTAGGCTTAGAGAAGGGGGTTGAATTTATGCCTTTCTTTTAAGTTACTGAAATGACCCTTTAAAGCAAACTTTAAATTTCTGATTCTGTTTGAACTCAGCAACAGAAAATTTATCAGACAATTTATTTTTGTCTCATGAATATCAGAAAACAGAACATAGCAGAGAAGAGAGAAGCTACACCAGCATGTATCCTGGTTTGGTTGCCATGTGCTATGCAACCTACGTCCAGTCTCCTCCACAACAATTGAGGAATTTTCACTATAGTTATAAGTATGACATATACCAATTCCACAGGATTGACACAATCCTTTCACACTCAAGTTCTAACCTAACTTGACTTTGGCTAAGCTAATACTTAACTCTTCACTCTTAGTGCTAACCCAATTAAGAAAGGAATACCTCACAGGTACAAGATACAAGACACAAACATACCTAAAGAAATCTAAAAATAACTCTAGACTTTTCTCTCAAGTGTATCACTTAGCCTCTTTCCACTCTTGGCTTTTACTTGAGCTCTCTCATTATGTCTTTTCACTCAAGAAATTACAGAAAGATAAATATTGAAAAGTAAATTACAATATGTAAAACATGAAGCTGATTGACTTCATCAACAGCATCTTTGCTATGTGATAAACCAGATTTGCAAGCCTCTGATTTAGCTCTTCAATATTGGTCGAATGCTTCTTTGAAAGAAAGCATTATTCAAGTAGAAGAACTTCTTCAGGGAACTCTTCACAGAACACAACTCACCAAACTTCGGTTTTCTCTCATTGCCTCTAAATGAACAGAAAATCTTCTTTTATCTTCTTGCATGTTGCTGGGTTCTTCTTCCTATGTCAACTTATTGAGCACTGTGCTTCACCAACCCACAAACTCACTTTTTTCTCATTAATCCTTAGAGTAGAAACTTTGCTTCTGACCTTCTCTTATTGATCGAAAGCCATAAAACAGCAACCACAAAAGTCTTCCAATGGTAAACCGAATATGAGCCATTGAGAAACTACCTGATCCCCAAAAATCACTTGTGACCGTAGATACACAGCAGTGAAGAACAGAAATCAACTTTTCTTTGTATCCCATTTCGGACTGAGTAGAGAATTGGAAAGAGGAGAAGAACATATGATGCATGCATAAGAAAATGGGTTACCTTTTAACTTCTGATGTTTTCTTGATGTGGTTTGAAATGATTGATTAGACCTTACCCTTTCTTGCCTATCCTTCTCTTTCTTCCTTCTTCTGTGAATAGCTTAGGAAGTAAGCACTTTCTCTTACTTCTATGATTTGACTGAGACAGAGAAAAAAGGCCGTTGCTTTGGAAGTAAGATGGAGGGATTTGCTGAAGTCAAATCGGGCTTAGATCGGGTCTTAGTTTGCTTGGCCCGCCTGATCTCTTGTTTTGATTTTCTTTGGGCTTCTCTTTATATTTTAGCCCACCAACCTTGATTATAGTGTTTCAACCACTTGAGCTGCTTGCTTTTATATTGGGCTGTTGCAAAAATTCATTTTTGCCTGCAACACTTAATCTCAAATAATTAGCAAAATATAATTATAAATAATCAACATTTAATTATTTATTTTGCATAATAAAACAATGTTTGTCATCACTAATTAATTTAGTTAATTTCTTAACTCAACAATCTCCCCCTTAATGATAAACATATATAAAACAAAGATCAAAAGGAAATGAATTTAAGTAAGATTAAGAAACTTTCCTTTGAATGATGTTAATTGTTTTCATGTTGCTCCCACTTTCCTTTTCAAGAGTAGCTCCCCCTGGATTTAGCTCTTTCTTTTTTGTTCCTGTTTACATTAAACTTACAAAAAGAGCTGTACATAATGTAACTTGACTAAGGGATACTACATAACCAGCAACACAGATTCAGCCCAGTATTTATCATATCATGTCAGCAGCAAAAATAAAGTATCAAGAATAATCATGGGGAAACTAATAACATATGAAAGCAAGTTCCAATTGTTATGTCAATACATTCCCTGCAGCAGCACAGTTACAAAACAAAAATTATATGCTCAACACTATCATCAGCAGCAATAAGAAATTCACAATTAAATAAAAAAATTCAGTAGCAGCAAAAGTCAATTCAGCAGCTATTACTCCCCCTTTTGTCATCAAGGGTGGAGCATAAGCAGGATCAATGAAAGCAGCATCTTAGATCCTGCAATAATGTGTTAGAGCACAGTCCAAAATATGAAGTAAACTAAAATTAAGTGCAGCAGTAGTTAGAGTATTACAGCTATCCAAGACAACAAAAACTAGTTCAAAAGTAGCGAAATGAACAGAATTTCATGAGACAAAAAGAGTAGACAGCAGCAGCTTCATGAAACAATCCTAGGCATCTGAACTATTTTCCTCCGAATCAGCTTCCTCTTCAACATCAGTGGCAGGATCTTTATCTTGGTTAAGATTGTCAATGAACTTCATAAACACAGCCACTCTATCAGTTGATTTTCAGAGGAAATTCTCATGTTTGCTGGCTAGCTTTCTTTGCTCCTTGCTCATGGAAATCATGTGATTAGATTGGAAGACAAACTCCTGAACAACATCCTTGACAACATTCAGCAGAGTAGATTTTTGGCCTGTAGAGATGGAAGTACCCTCGGTGGAAGGAGGAGGAGATTCGTCTGGAATAAACTCTTCATCATCATCATTTAGAACCACTCTTTCAGATCGAGTAGGTCCTTTTTGCTGTTTCACTGCACCACCTCCCTTTAGATATGAATGTCTATTTTCATAATCCTCATTGGTCAAGTCAACACCAAAATACTCAAATATGCAAGTTGGAAACATGCCATAAGGAAGTGCTTTATCTTTTTCACTCCTAACAGAGTCAAACATGTATCTAACCATCAAATATGCAAATGAAATTTCTATTTTGGTGAGAAGGGCATATAAAACAAGAGTATCAGTGTAGGAAACCCTTTGATATGAACCACTTTGAGGAAGTATGATGTGGTTGACCATTCGGTGCAACTGAGCACGTTCATATCCTAGGGCTTTGTGAGTGGGTGTAATGCCATCAATCAAGGAGACATGTTCACAAATATTAGCCAAAGCATCATTGTAAGAAACACCAACTCCTCCATCCCACTTAACAGAAGCATAAGCACAAGGCCCAACATCAGTATACTTCAATGAATCACTGATTGTTTCATTATTTAAAACTATGTCTCGGTCTTTTACATATGAGTGAACAGTGCCTTCATGATATGTCATGTTAGCATAAAATTCTTTGACCAAAAAAGGATAAACAGGCTTTTTGATGTCAAATAGATGATTCCAGTCCAGAAATTCCAAGTTTTCAACAAAAAGAAAAACTTTTCTTTTCAAAGTTGACAAATCAGCAAGAAAAGAGGGACATAGGAAATGGTACTTAATAACTCCATCATAAAAGTCATTATTCATAGCAGATTTGAATCTATAAGGGTTATAGTTTCAATGAGAAGTCAAGAAATGAGATTTGTGATCAAAAGGGCCAATGTCTGGTCCTCTAACATATTTAAAAGGAACTCAAGTTTTACCTCTCTGAAAACGTAATGGAACAGACCTTGACTTAGGTTGTGGTGGCTCAGTGATAGGTTCAGGTGCTGCTGGTCGTTTCCTTTTTGACGTGCTAGGTTTTGACGATCCATGCCTTGAATGAGGTTCCTTTAGAGGAGGCGTTGGCTTGGGTGAAGGTGGAACCCTTGGAGGGATTTTTTGTGCGAGCCATAGGGTTACACCGAGGAGGTGAGGTAGGAGGAGAGGGAGATGGAGTGAATGTTCTGTCTTGGGAGCGAGTTGAGGGTTTAGTAGGTATCTTGTAGACTTTTTCACGAGGAGGCTTGTGTGCTACGATTTTCTTTCTCATTTGGTTGGTTTCAGATTTTTGAGGGAAGAGAAACAGTAAAAATAGTGGGAAGAAACCGAAAGGTTTGAGGAGGAGTTATGGAGGGAAGAGAAGGAGTGTTGGTAACCGTACCCAAAAGAAAGTTTGTCAAACCATGCAAATGCATCACCTTTTGATATGACTTGAAAAAACTTGACATCACAAAAGAGAAAGATTTTATTTTATTTCAAAATAAAAGGAAATCAGTTAAGAATTTTAAAAAAATCTTTATTGGTTTGGATTGGAACCTTGAACACAATCCAACACTTTGCACAATATCGGGCCTAGAGAAAGTTAAGCACATAAGAGAGCCAATCATTCCTCTATACCTAGTCTCATCTACATCTTTTTCAGTTTCTCCCTCATCTAATTTTGAACTAGGGTGCATGGGAGTTCCCATGGGTTTGCCATTTTCCATACCAAATTTCTTAACTAGTTCCTTGGCATACTTCTCTTGATGAATGAAGGTACCATTTTTAGTTTGTTTAATTTACAGCACAAGAAAAAAATTAAGTTCACCCATCATACTCATTTCAAATTCACTTGTCATGAGTTTTCCAAATTCAGTACAAAGGGATTCATTGGCTGATCCAAAAATAATGTCATCAACATAAATTTGGACTAGAATGAAAGAATCATTAGAGTTCTTGATAAATAGAGTTGTATCTGTGGTGCCTCTTTGAAAACTATTTTTCAAAAGAAAAGAGCTAAGCTTCTCATACCAAGCTCTAGGAGCTTGTCTTAAACCATAGAGAGCTTTTGATAATTTGAAAACATAGTTAGAATGCTCTTTATTTTCAAAACCAGGTGGCTGCTCCACATACATTTCTATATCTATCACACCATTCAAAAATGAACATTTCACATCCATTTGATATAATTTAAAACCACAAAATGCAGCATAAGCTAAGAAAAGTCTTATGGCTTTCATTCGGGCAACAGGGCAAAGGATTCATCAAATTCTACTCCTTCTTCTTGATCATATCCTTGTGCCACTAGCCTTGCTTTGTTTCTTGCAATGCTACCATCCTCTCCTAGCTTGTTCTGAAAAATTCACTTGGTACTGGTCACTTTCTTTCCATTCGGCCTTGGAATCAATGTCCACACTTGGGTCTTCTCAAACTCAAGAAGCTCATCCTCCATTGCTTTTACCCAAGAAGGGTCACTAAGGGCTTCCTTAACATTTTGAAGTTCCATTTGTGAGAGAAGGGCACTGTTTGATCCTTCATTTTCTTTTCTAGTTGAAGACCGAGTTTTCACCCCATGAAAGACGTCCCCAATAACAAATTCCTCAGGATAATTCTTCAGGAATCTCCATTCACGAGGTCTGGTGGGCTTGGAGATGGATTCAGTCACCAAGGGATTCTAGGTACTGCTGGTTTCAGGATCTCCTTTAGATTCATGAGACAAAATAGAATTGTCTCTTGAACTTTCAGCAGCTGCAGTTTCTGGTTCAGCTTGTCCAGAATTTTCATTTTCATGATGTTGAAAAGTTTTATTGTCCTTTTGAGCTTGATTCCCTGCATCACAGTCCTCAAAAATACTTTGAACCAAGTTAGTATCACAAAATGTAACATGTATGGACTCCTCAATAATCCTAGCATCTTGATGATAAACCATATATGCTTTACTAGTTGTGGAATATCCTACAAATAAACACTCATATGCCTTTGGATCAAATTTTCCCAAATTGTCTTTGTTATTTAGAACAAAACATTTACATCCAAAGATATGCAAGTAGTCTAAGTTTGGTGGGTAACCTTTCCAAAGTTCATAAGGGGTTTTCTTCAAAATTTTTCTTATGATTGTTCTATTCAAAATGTGGCAAACTGTGTTAACCGCTTCAGCCCAAAGAAATTTTGGAACATTCCTCTCACAAAGCATAGCTCTTGTCATTTCTTGTATGCTTCTATTTTTTCTTTTCATAATACCATTTTTTTGTGGTGTCCTTGGACAAGAGAAGTTGTGAGATATTTCAAATTTCTCACAAAAGATTCAAATAAATTGTTTTTAAATTCGGTTCCATGATCACTTCTTATAGAAGAGATCTTTAAATCCTTTTCATTTTGAATTTTCTTGCAAAAGATTTCAAAGGCCGAAAAGGCTTCATTTTTATGTGCAAGAAATAAGACCCAACCAAACCTAGAATAGTCATCAACAATTACTAAGCCATAATGTTTACCACCTAGGCTTTGAGTTCTTGTTGGACCAAATAAATCAATGTGTAGCAACTCAAGTGGCCTTTTAGTAGAGATGTCTTCCTTTGGTTTAAATGAACTTTTTGTTTGTTTTCCCATTTGGCAAGCATCACAAGTGATGTCTTTGTCAAACCTTATCAAAGGAAGACCTCTTACTAACCCTTTCTTTACAAGTTTGTTTATTTGAAACATACTTACATGGCCCAATCTCTTGTGCCATAGCCACTTTTCAGATTCTTTAGAGTGAAAGCAAGCTACATTTTGATCCTTTAGTTCATCAAGGGTAAGTCCATACACATTATTAAAACGCTTGGCAACAAAAAGCACTTCATTAGTCTTTTCATTTACAATACAGCATTCAAGTCTTTTGAAAGTCACTAAATATTCTAAGTCACATAACTGACTTATACTCAAAAGATTGTGCTTTAAACCATATACCAAGAATATAACATCAATGAAAGTAGATTGTTCATTACCTACTTTTTCAACAGCAATAATTTTTCCTTTACCATCATCTCCAAAGGTCACAAAGCCTCCATCATACTTGTTTAGTTTGACAGTAAGCTGACCTTCTAGTGATGTGCCTTGAGCATCCACTATCCAAGTACCACATATCCTTTTTGTTCTTGGATGCTAGGCAAATCTGCTTGAAAAGCTTTAAGTAACCTTAGGTATCCAAATTAATTTGGATCTTTTGAAGTTAATCCATCTTGGTTGTCCAAGTGCATTGAAATCACACACAACATTGTAAATTTTATTTCCAACAATTTTTTTTCAATGAAGCATTGTGAATATGGATGACCAAATTTTTTGCTATTAAAACAATGATTTTCTAATGCACGTTGCTGAAATTGAGATGAGCTACCATACTGGAAATGATTAAAGGTTTGAAATTTTCTGGTTTTTTGAGGAGGTGCATTTCTTTTGACAAACTGATTTTTGTTATAATTATTCCTCTTTGCAAATACATTTTCACCAGAATTTTTGAAAACTTTTGGATTTTTCGAAAATGAGGTTTTATTGTAAAAAAGTGGTTTCTTGAAAGCTACCTCATTTTTCGAGTTGAATCCCAAACCTGGTCTGTTTAAAGTAGGTTCGGCTCTTGGTGAAGGCTCAGTTTTACTTGTGTGAACTTCATCAAATTTCTTCTCAAGTGTGGGAACATATCCAATATCAGATTGGTTTGATGGAGATTTAGTATTTGATGAAGAAGCCACAAATTTTATAGAGGAATCATTAAAAACTGCACTTTCCTTTGTTATATAACCTAAACCAAATTTTTCAAACAATGGTCTTTGGCTTTCAAGTAATTTGTCCAAGTTACTAGAACTCTGAGCAAATTTTGCTAAGTCACCATTTAGCCTTTTAATCATATCATTTAATCTTTCATTTTCAGCAATTAGCTCTTGGGAAGGATCCACAATGTGCTTTCCTTTTAGTTTTTCAAGTTCAGATTTTAGAAATCTGTTTTCTTCAATAATGTCCAAAGCACATTCAGTTTTCTTCACTTTTTCTTTTAAAAAATTATTTTCAGCTTTTGACACATCTTTTTCAGATCTGCACTTATTGTATTTATCTAGCAATTTTGATATGTTTAGAGTGAGATCATCAATAATAGCATGTAAATCATCTATTGTCAAATCATAGTAATTTACCTCATCAAGATTATTGTTTCCAGTCATGAAGCAGTATTTATCTTCACCTTCAGAATCTTCTTCTTCATTGAAGTCGTTCTCAAGATCCTCCCAAGCTGCCATGAGCACTCTTTTCCTTTCTTTCTTTCCTTTGTCCTCCTTCTTGAGCTTTGGACAGTTTAGCTTGAAACGTCCAGCCTCCTTACAATGATGACACGTCACCTTGCTCAAGTCCATCTTGTATTCCTTTGAGTTTGAACCCTTGTATTTGTCCTTATTCTTCATCATCCTTTTAACTCTCCTAACCAAAAACATGAGTTCATCATCTGAAATACTATCACTAGAAGCACTCTCTTTTGGTTCTATTTTTGACTTGAGGGCTATTCCCTTTTTCTTTGAGTCTGGGTTTTTGTGTGTGGTTTCATAGGCAAGGAGTTTTCCTCTCAGTTCATCATAGGTTATAGGGCTTAGGTTATTGCTCTCGGCTAGGACATTAGCTGTGGTTTTCCATTCTTTTGTGAGGCTTATAAGGAGTTTTCTCACTAAGGTTTGTTCTGAGTAGTTTGTACCCATAGCATCAAAGTTGATGATTATGATTGAGGATCTCTCAAACACTTCATCAATGCTTTCTCCATCCTTCATGTTGAACATCTCGTACTCTTTTTGCAGCATATCAAACCTCATTTCTTTGACTTGTTTAGTGCCTTCGTGTATAACCTGGAGTTTTTCCCATATTTCTTTGGCTGTCTTACATCTAGACACCTTTCGGTACTCTTTAAAGCTGATAGCACAGTGAAGAAGGTTGATTGCTTTAGCATTCAGCTCCATCTTCTTCTTATCATCTTCATTCCATTTAGCTTCTTCTTTTGGAGTCAACACTCCTCAGCACTTGTTTTTGTTGGGATCTTGGGACCGCTCACAACAATCCTCCATATGTTGTAGTCAATGAATTGGATGAAGATCCTCATCCTTTCTTTCTAATAGGCATAGTTCTTCCCGTTGAAGAAAGGTGTCCGGTTGTTTGACTGGCCTTCAGTGAGGGTGTAGGCAACTGTGGTTGTGCCCAAGTTGTTTACCATTGGATCTTTGCTCCAAGCGGTTAAGCTTGATTCTTGAGACCTTAGCTCTTGATACCAATTGAAGGTTGTAGTAGGCTTAGAGAAGGGGGTTGAATCTATGCCTTTCTTTTAAGTTACTAAAATGACCCTTTAAAGCAAACTTTCAATTCTGATTCTGTTTGAACTCAGTAGCAAAAAATTTATGAGACAATTTATTTTTGTCTCATGAATATCAAAAAACAGAACATAGCAGAGAAGAGAGAAGCTAACACCAGCATGTATCCTGATTCGGTTGCCATGTGCTATGCAACCTACGTCCAGTCTCCTCCACAACAATAGAGGAATTTCTACTATAGTTATAAGTATTACATATACCAATTCCACAGGATTGACACAATCCTTTCACACTCAAGTTCTAACCTAACTTGATTTTGGCTATGCTAATACCTAACTCTTCACTCTTAGTGCTAACCCAACTAAGAAAGGGATACATCACAGGTACATGATACAAGACACAGACATACCTAAAGAAATCTGAAAATAACTCTAGGCTTTTCTCTCAAGTGTATCACTCAGCCTCTTTCCACTCTTGACTTTTACTTGAGCTCTCTCATTATGCCTTTTCACTCAAGAAATTACAGAAAGATAAATATTGAAAAGTAAATTACAATCTGTAAAATATGAAGGAGATTGACTTCATCAACAGCCTCTTTGCTATGTGATAAACCAGATTTGCAACCCTCTGATTTAGCTCTTCAATATTTGCCGAATGCTTCTTTGAAAGAAAGAATTATTCAAGTAGAGGAACTTCTTCAGGGAACTCTTCACAGAACACAACTCACCAAACTCTGGTTTTCTCTCCTTGCCTCTGAATGAACATAAAATCTTTTTTTATCTCCTTGCATGTTGCTGGGTTCTTCTTCCTAGGTCAACTTACCCACAAACTCACTTTTTTCTCATTAATCCTCAGAGTAGAAACTTTGCTTTTGACATTCTCTTGTTGACCGAAAGCCATAAAACAGCAACTACAAAAGTCTTCCAATGGTAAACCGAATTTGAGCCATTGAGAAACTACTTAGTCCCCAAGAATCACTTGTGACCGTAGATACACAGTAGTGGAGAGTAGAAATCAATTTTTCTTTGTATCTCATTTCGGACTGAGCAGAGAATTGGAAAGAGGAGAAGAACATATTATGCATGCATAAGGAAATGTGTTACCTTTTAGCTTCTGATCTTTTCTTGATGTGGTTTAAAATGGTTGATTAGACCTTACCCTTTCTTGCCTATCCTCCTCTTTGTTTCTTCTTCTGTGAATAGCTTAGGAACTAAGCACTTTCTTTTACTTCTGTGATTTGACTGAGACAGAGAAAAAAGGACGTTGCTTTGGAAGTAAGATGGAGGAATTTGCTGAAGTCAAATCGGACTTAGATCGGGTCTTGGTTTGCTTGACCTGCCTGATCTCTTGTTTTGATTTTCTTTGGGCTTCTCTTTATATTTTGGCCCACCAACCTTGATTTTAGTTTTTCAATCACTTGGGCTGCTTGCTTTTATATTGGGCTGTTGCAACAATTCATTTTTGCCTGCAGCACTTAATCTCAAATAATCAGCAAAATATAATTATAAATAATCAACATTTAATTATTTATTTTGCATAATAAAACAATGTTTATCATTACTAATTAATTTAGTTAATTTCTTAACTCAACATATAGTAGTAGGCCCATTAAAAAAAGGATATAACTAGCATTTCTAATGAATAATAAAAAAAAATAAAAATTTGTCATGCTAATAAAAAAACAATACTCTCCATAATAATAATAATAATAATAATAATAATAATAATAATAATAATAATAATAATAATAATAATAATAATAATAATAATAATAATAATAATAATAACTCTCCATATTCATCTAAAAGATTACAAATTTAAAATTTTTTATTTTTAATAATAATAATAATAATAATAATAATAATAATAATAATGGCTATTATTATTATTACCTATAGTAGAGTATTAGTTGGGTACACATGTTTTTTATTCCTTTTTTTCTTTTTTCTTAATGTGAAACGGCATTGTTTCATTGAGTAATATTCTTTTTTTTTTAAATTAGCATGACTAATTTTTAGTTTTTTTTTTATCATTCATTAAAAGTGTTAGTTGTATTTTTTTTAATAGGTCTATTACTATGCATTTTCAACCATATACAATACAAAAGAAGCTCATATTACCAATGCATAATTATCATCGGATAAATTATTAATCATACCTTTAAATGGAGTTAAGTACCACGATAGATTAATCCGTAACTTGTCAGACAACCGGACTAAAAAATATTGTAAAAAATAAAAAAAAATATTAATTACTGTGTAAACCCTTCAAGCATATACTGTAAGTGTGTAGAAAATATCTAAATTCTATCAACACTTGTCGCACTTAGAAGAAGCTGCCAACACTTATCTACACATGTAGATGGAATCTTAATATTTACACCGGATAACTCGCGTTTAAATTATTAATATTTTTTATTATTTTTAAAAATTATATTTTTTATGTACATATAATCAAATACACATATTTCGTTATCAATGTAATGTAAATGAGTAAATACGCTATAAATTAAATTATATATTTTGATAATTAAAATAATTAAATTATTTATTTAGAAACTTCTCTAGTAGTCAACTAGGTGTCGGTTGGCCATCGCCTATCAACTTGTCGCTTGGCTATTAGCCGGCACGATCGGTCGATGACGGTCCGTAATTGGCCAGCGTGAGTGGCAGACTACAATTTGCCATTGGGGTGGAGCATAAAAATATTATTACATTTCAAACACACCATGAGCAAAAAGACGAGGTAAGTCTCAAAGTAGTCCCTAAAGTTATCTTCGAACTGCATAGTAATTTTTAAAGTTAAAAATTACTCATATTTATTTCTGAAGTTGCACTCCATGACTCAGACTCGTTCTTCCAGCCAATTTCGTTCAGCTGACACAACCGGAAAGTTAAGTTGGACTCGTTGGTGACATGCTGTCAGCACAATAACTAGCTGACGTGGCGACATAAGCTGTTTTGATTTAATTTGGTTCCTAAATTGAGATTAAAAATCCTAATTTCCAATTGAGTTTCTTCTCTCTTTTTCATCGCACCAGAAGTGATTCTCTTCTGTTGCTTCTTCTATCATGTCTTCTCCATCTTTAAAAACCATACATATGAAATGAAAATTAAAGTATACAAGGAAAAAAACTCAAGACTATTAAATTAAGGTGAATTCTATGATGCCTATGGTATGGTGCTTAACTTTTGTCTAACTTACTTGATATGGTAAGTTTTGAATATTTAATAATTTTTTATTTTTATACTTTTAAAATTAAATATTAATTTTTAACCCTTTTAAAAAGTTAGGCAAATATTTGTAAGCACCATAACAATCACCTTAAATTAATAAGAAAAAATTGAATTGTCAATATTTTAAGATGTTGAAGTAAATTAAGTGCTATAAACATTTATATGCCATTTTCTCTTGGAGTAATAGAATGAGAAAAATAACTTTTTAAACATTCGTCGTGACATATTGAGTGTTCTTACACTTGTAGCAAAACCTTTAAACTACAAAGTGGATAAGAAGTTAGGAATCATTCCACCTGACACACCTCACTATAAAGTTACAAAGTGGATAAGAAGTTGGGAATCATTCCACCTGACACACCTCACTATAAAGTTGATCCAAGGATTGTAAGCATCCTAGTTTTCCCGTCCTAAGTTATAAACGCCTAAGTGTTCATGAACCCAAAAAAAAAAAAAAAAAATCGCCCAAGGGTTTACCTAAACTATTCAACTTATCAATTTTTAAGGTATAATATTTAATTTGGTCTCTAAATTTATATATGAGCTTCAATTTAATTCTTAAAATTTTAATTATCTTTATTTAGTTTTTAAATTTTGCGAGCATGATTTATGTTAGTCCTTGAAACAATTTTCAATATATAGACGTTAATAGAACGTTATTATAAACAGGTAAAAATCACACTAGACTCTGTACAATGATATCGTTTTAGTTTTGACACTGAAATAACCTAAAAATAACCTCATAAGTGGTGTTTATTGAAATTTTATCTAATAAAACAAGTGATGTGACATCATTTTTAAGCTATTTAAATGTCAAAATCAAAATTGTATTATTTTACAAATTTCAATGTCTCATTTGATTGTCTATTTCAACACTCTATTAATGTTTTTGAACTAAAAATTGTCCTAAAAACTAATATAAAATACGTTTATAAAATCTGGAAGCTAAATAAAAATAATTAAAATTTAAAAAATTAAATTAAAATTTATGTTCAAGTTCTTGAGCCAAATTGAATATTAGCTCTAATTCTCAGCCAATCTTGGCCAAATTTTCTCAAGCTTACATGCTCAATTAATAAATCACGTACTCTCGTTGCATATGCGCAAGTGTGATATGATTATTGAATCAATCCCGTTACGTTACCAACAGTATTTCTGTCAATTTTTACTAATGATTGTATTTAATAGAAGTATCTTCATAGATGTGTCTAATAAAAATGTCTTTTTATGATTATGTCTAATAGAAATATTTTTATAGATATATTTTTTGAATATGTCTTCTTATACATGTATTTAAAATATAATAATTAATTATTATTAACAATAAGTTAACAAATAATGTATTGGTACTCTATATTTTTTTTATTGAATTTGCCAAAAGTAGCAAGCAACTAATAGATATATCACTGAATAAATAATATTTTATTTAAAATTGTTTATATTACCCAAAAACAAAAAAAAATTGAAATAATTCAAAAGAACAATCATACTTTAGCATAAGAGTATATTCACTTTGAATTAAATTATCTCAAAAATTTTATTTTGGTTATATGTCAAAAAAACATCTCGTTACAAGAAAATTTTTTTGTTGACTCTTCTAAAAAAGTTCACTAGTCATCGACATAACCACCATCCCACATGATGCATCATACATCATAAACCCACTAATAGTAACTCAATTTTTTTCTATGGCAGCACAGAATGCCCTGCGTTATTTTAATTTATACTGATAATAGTAGATATAAATTAAATTATATAATAAAAGAGTAGTAGATTTTTCATTCAATAAGTGACGCGTTCAGTATTCGACAAGTGTATAGACTCAATGTTCGTTTGACAGGTAGTAAAGCAACAAAATTTAATAAAATAATAAAAATTAAAAATTCTGTAATTGAGAATAGTATTAGGTGGGATTTTAATGAAGTTCAAATTTAAAACAATTTTATTTCAATTTTTGTTCGACACTTCCAGCTGTCCATCATTTCTAAAATCATTCTTTCTCTCTCATCCTCATATATATGTTTATTTGTTCAACCTTTTTACTAAAAGATCAAAAATTAAAAAAATGAGAAGAGATGATCAGAGACAAAACGAAGCAGAGAAGAACACGACGGAGGGAGAAGGAGAAGAGGCTGCCGATGAACCCGCATCTACTCCAGAGTCGCGTCGCAACCACTCCTTCGCAGCCGAGCAGTAGGTGCTGTGAATGTGATCATTATGACGTTGTTGTACATAGGGATTTGGATCCTGAGGTCGACGAGAGTGGTTTCGACTTAACCAAGAATGAGGTACTTAAAATTGTTAGAGAATCATTAGAATCAATTTAGATCAATTAGTATCGTTTATATTTATATAACATATCTGTAGATTAATTGTAGGATTTTATGCCTTTATTACTTTGATTCATCTAGCACTTATAAATACCCCTTGTATATTGTACTTTTGATCAGACTGAATAATACACAAAAACACTTTCTTCAACTTAGTCTCTTGTTTCTAACATGGTATCAAGAGCCTAAAGTTTTTTTTTCCAATGAAAATTTGTTCATAACCTCCTTATTTTTCTCTTCCGACGGTGCTTCTTTGCTCTCGTTTTCGATCTGTTTCTGACACTTTGGTTTGTCACTTCCGCCATCATAGTGTTCATCTCTTTGTCAGGATTCCAACGCTGCCGGAATCGATGCCTGAAGCCATTGGACACGCCCTCACACGCCGCCGAAACCTCCCTGCCCACCTCCATTATTCCTCATCCCAGAAGCTTCAACAACCGTTGGATCTTGGTGCCGATCGCTGATGATTAGATTTTTGACGGTTTAGAATTTCTCAAATAAAATCTCGTCGAAGTATAGTTTCTAAACCAAGCAATAATCCTTTCATACAAAAAGTTGTTTGTCACTAAAATAAACCCCTAAATTTATAAACCGAAGTATTCAAACCTCGGGTCGTTCTCCCTAGGAATTACAATAAAGTGTCTTGTTATTGGTTGTGAGTTATTTTGGGGTTTTTGGATAAGAAGCATGAAAGATAAATGGCAAGAAAGTAAACTAACAACTATAAAAGGCTCTTGGCAAGGTATGAAAATTAGAAGTCCTATCCTAGTTATCCTTCTCAATTGTGATGAGAATTGTTCATTGCTACCACTTAGTTAACCCTTACTAAATAAAGGAAAGTCAAGTGGATGAATTGACTTGAGCCACAAGTCCTAGCCAACTCCCAAGGAAAGACTAGCTTTAGTGCACTCCAAACCAATTAGCAATCTCTCCAATTACCAACCAACAAAGGAATTAGATAACTCAAGTGTCACTAATTACTCTACCTAGGCCAAGAGGAACAAAATCTATACTATATCTAGAAGAGGCATTTCAACAAACACATAAAAGGCAATAAAAGTAAACAACATAAATTGCAAGAATTAAAGAGAGATCTAACTACAAAGGCAAGAGATCAACAATAGAAAAGCAAAGAAGAATAATTATTATGAATTACCTCTTATTGAATTGAAAGAATGTAAAAGGAACAATACTAGATCTACAACAAAATATAAGAACAACATAGAGGAAATTATAACAAAAGAATAGAAGAAGATGAATGTAGCAACAAAGAATTAAGAGGTAGAAGTGGAAGAAAGCAAAGATTAAAACCTAGATCTAAGAACTAATCCTAATCCTAATCCTAATTCTAGAGAGAAGTGAGAGCTTCTCTCTCTAGAAACTACTCTAACTAATCCTAATGAGTGTGTAATGAACTCCTCTCTCTTTGCTCTTCAATCCTTGGCTTTAAATAGCAGTTTAGGCGCCAAAGTTGGTTGGAATTGGGCCCCACAACCCTTCAGAATTCGTTGGCCACGTTTTCATTAAAAAATCATAAAACGGCACCGACGCGTACGCGCACAGCACGCGTACGCGTCCATGGGGTGATTCACAGATGCGCGCAAGCGCCAGGTGCGCGCGCGCGTCCATGGGCGAGTTCAACTTCTTTGACTTTTCATGATTTTTCCACTTTGCATGCTTTCCCTCTTCACTCCTTTGATCCATTCCTAGCCTTTTCAATCTGAAATCACTAACAAACATATCAAGGCATCTAATGGAATCAAGGAGAATTAGATTTAGCTATTTTAAGTCCTAAAAAGCATGTTTTCACATCTAAGCACAAATAAGGAGACAATCACAAAACTATGCTAATTCAATGGATAAATGAGGGTAAAAGGTATTAAAATCTCTTAAAATCAATGCAAGATAAACCGTCAAAATGGGGTTTATCAACCTCCCCACACTTAAACCAAGCATGTCCTCATGCTTAAACCAAGAATGAAGTAAAGGTATGGCATTTATTCAATAGAACTAACTAAATGCAATCTACCTATATGCAACTATCTAAATGCATGCAATTGCTTAGTCAAAATAAATCAATTCCCAAGAAACATATATGCACAAGGGCTAAGGACCGGCAAGTCTAATCCACAATTGAATTAAGTTATTAAATATTTTTACAAACTTGCATGAAAAGAGATGATCATAGGTGGAAACATGTAATTGAGCATCAAACCCTCACCGGATGTATTTGCACTCTATTCGCTCAAGTGTTTAGGGTTGATTCACTCAATTCTCTCCTAATTATGCTTTCTAAGATTTGTTTTTCTTCTAACAATCGACATATATTTCATGCATGCATACAAGTATCATGAGGTCTTTTCTTTAGGTTGTAATGGGGCTAGGGTTAAGGTAGGATGCATATTTGGTCAAGTGAGCTTGAAGTTTGAATCTTTGATAAGCTTAGACTTCCCACCTAACCTATGACATCCTATACAATTAAGTTCTAACCTAACTACCCATTCTTCACTTTTCCACATACTCATGCATTCTCTTTTTCATTTCACAACACATATGCATTTACTTTTATTTGAGCTTTACTTTGGGGCATTTTGTTCCCTTTTTTTCTTTCTTTTTCTTTCTTTTCTATATTTTTTTCTTTTTCATATTGTTTTTTTCTTTTTTTTTCTTTTCTTTTTCTCACTTTTTTTTATATACAAGAGCATCAATGCATAAGGTTTTACATTTGATCAATACATGAGTATGTACCCAATTCCCAATATTTACACTAATAATACAAAACTACCATTTTATTCACCCAATGTCCCAAGGTTCCCACACTTGAATGATACTCACACACACTAGCCTAAGCCAATCAAAGATCCAAATTAAGGACATTTATTGTTTTCCGCTTTAAGGCTTGTAATGTGCTAAATTAAAGAACCAAGTGGGTTAAGCGTAGGCTCAAATTGGCTAACAAAGGAATATAAAAGGTAAGACTTTTTGGGTAAGTGAGCTAAATGAAATGATGGCCTCAATCATATAAATGCATAAATATACAAAATAATGGATATAAAGGATCAAACAAATCAAAGATTACATTCATAGGAAGAGAATAATGCACACAAGAAGGAAAAGTAAGTGGTTATAAGATGTAACCACACCATTAGACTCAAAACTCACTTGCTTGTGTTCTTAGCTCAAAAACATGATCCACAAGATATATAATTCAAGCAAGTTTAATGAAAAGTTTTCACTCAAATCAATTGAGGTGCCCTATAGATAGAAATCTTGAAAATTTTCATTATTTTGACTAAGCTTATTGTGTATATATATGCAAAAATTAAGAAAATGCAACAAAAATCCTAAAAACCTAAAATGAAATGCAAAAGTGTTGAGATTAGAAATTTGTCACCCAAAATCGCCGACCGGTCGGACGACCTCCCCACACTTAAAAGTTTGCACCGTCCTCGGTGCACTCAAAGATGAGCAAGGGGGTACAGCGACTCTCCGGATTGCTACGTGTTCTTAGTCTTGCTTCCGTTATTGCTTGTGGTGCATCATTTATGAAAAACAAAAATATAACACCATAAGATGAGAAGATATAAAAGCAAGGAAGCATATATTGTTGGAATGAGGTAAATCACTAGAAATGAGTGAGTGGATTAGTGTGACATGAATGACAAATAAGTGTGTGAATTCTAAATTGTGCGGTTTAGAACACACATTAGCCTAAAAGTTATGTCACAAAAGAAGCATGCACTTTACTCATTCTAGTATGCTTGAGATGCTTTAAGTGAACTTGTAAGGTAAAACAAGCATTAAAGAAGCATGAAAGCATTCAAGTCAAACACATATGGATGCATATGATTATGAAATACCATGCATTAAGGTAAATGCACATCATCATCCATCAAGAGGTTGCCTAATCACAGAATAAGGCTCAAATCACATGGTGGCCAAATCATGTAATTCAAGAAGAGTTACAAGCTCGAAGGCAATTCTCATCACTTGGTATTTTTCAAAAGATAAGCATGAAAAACTCAAGACCAAGTAGCAAAACATAACCTCAATCATAGGATCCAACAAAGATTGTAAACATAATGATGTTAAGAAAACATCCCTTTTTAATACGTAGCAGCAATTAATGATAAACAAGGATAACAAACCAACACTTACAATGAAAAAGAGAAAATGAAACGAAACTAAGTAATCGACTAACTAACTAACTAATTAACTAACTAAAATAACTGGTTATAAATGGTGTTTGGATGTTTTGGATGAGGTGTAGAAGAAGGAAAGAAGAAAGGAGAGGGAAAGAAATGGAGAGAAGAGAAGAAAAGAAAATGTAGTGAAAGAAGGGCATCCGTGCGTACGCACGTATGGCGCGCGCGCGCGGGTGGTGGAACAGAGAGGGAAGCGCGGACGCGCATAATGCGCTAACGCGTAGATGGCGGTATGGGAATAGACGCGAACGCATACAGTGCACGTCCGCGTGGGTGGCTAGCCAGGCCAGCGGCTCAATGTTGGCCCAGAGTTCACACAACTCTCTGGTAAAAGTACCAGGGGTGCAGGTGGCCTAATCGACGCGCGCACGGCATGTGCGCTTGCGCGTGCATAGCGAATTCAGCATGATGGGCGCGTACGCGCCAGGTGCGCGTGCGCGTCCATGGGCGAGTTCAACTTCTTTGACTTTTCATGATTTCCCCACTTTGCATGCTTTCCCTCTTCACTCCTTTGATTCATTCCTAGCCTTTTCAATCTGAAATCACTAACAAACATATCAAGGCATCTAATGGAATCAAGAAGAATTAGATTTAGCTATTTTAAGTCCTAAAAAGCATGTTTTCACATCTAAGCACAAATAAGGAGACAATCACAAAACTATGCTAATTCAATGGATAAATGAGGGTAAAAGGTATTAAAATCTCTTAAAATCAATGCAAGATAAACCGTCAAAATGGGGTTTAGTCCTAGCCAACTCCCAAGGAAAGACTAGCTTTAGTGCACTCCAAACCAATTAGCAATCTCTCCAATTACCAACCAACAAAGGAATTAGATAACTCAAGTGTCACTAATTACTCTACCTAGGCCAAGAGGAACAAAATCTATACTATATCTAGAAGAGGCATTTCAACAAACACATAAAAGGCAATAAAAGTAAACAACATAAATTGCAAGAATTAAAGAGAGATCTAACTACAAAGGCAAGAGATCAACAATAGAAAAGTAAAGAAGAACAATTATTATGAATTACCTCTTATTGAATTGAAAGAATGTCTTCTGGTAATACCCATACTACTCTTTCCACCTCTTCAGGTAACTCTAAATGGTATTTCGATTCTGGTTGTTTTAATCATATGTCTCCTTTGCATCATCTTTTCTCATCGTTGTCTCCCACTACAAATGCACCTTCTGTCAACACTGCTAATGGTTCCCTCTTACATGCAACCCATCACGAGATTATTTCACAGTCCAATATTCATCTTTCTGATGCTTATTTTGTTCCAAAATTGAATTTTAATCTTATCTCTATCGGTCAGCTTGTTGAACTCGGTTTTGATGTCACTTTTTCTATTTCTGGTTGTCGTGTGCAGGATCGTCGGACGGAAAAGATCATCGGGACTGGTTGTAAGGTCGGACGTTTGTTTGAGATCGAGAACCTTCATGTTCCCTCTATGTCAAATCTCTGTGCTGTTACGTCTCCATCTACTCTTCACTTGTGGCACCGTCGTCTTGCCCATAGCTCCTTAGAAAAATTGCATCCCCTTATATCTACTGGTGTTTTAGGTCAAGTTCAAAATGAGTCTTTTGATTGCATTTCTTGACGTACTGCAAAACAACATGCCTTATCCTTTAATAATAATTTCTCTATTGCTTGCTCTCCTTTTGATCTTATTCATTATGATGTTTGGGGCCCCGCTCCCACCGCTTCTATGGGAGGGGCTCGATACCTTGTCATCTTTATTGATGATTATTCACGTTTTACTTGGGTTTATTTGATGACTAATCGTCATGATTTGCCTCAGATTTATATTAACTTTGCCACTATAGTTCGAACTCAGTTTTCAAAGGTCATTAAAATCTTCAGAGGTGATAATGCTATGGAATATCGTGACTCCAAACTTTTAAATTTTTTCACTGAACAGGGTACTTTGTTCGAGTTTTCTTGTCCTGGTACCTCTCAACAAAATGGAAGAATTGAGCGTAAACACCGTCATATTCTTGACTCTGTCCGTGTGATGATTATTTCCTCTTCTTGTCCTGAACGTGCTTGGGGTGAAGCTGTTCTCACTGCTGTTCATGTTATTAATAGACTCCCTTCTTCTATTCTTGGTAACACTACTCCCTTCGAGCGTCTTTATCGTACTTCTCCCAATTACAATTCTTTTCGTATTTTTGGTTGTGTCTGTTTTATTTTTCATCAGCCTCATGAACATAATAAGCTTGAACCATGGGCTCGCATGTGTTGTTTTCTTGGTTATGCCTCTAAACATAAGCGTTATCGTTGTTGGGATCCTATCTCTCACCGTATTCGTATATCTCGTCATGTTGTCTTCTGAGAGCATCACATGTTCTCTAGTTTTTCCTCTTTTGAGTCCATTCTTTCTACTCCATCACCATTTTTTACTAACCCAAATGTTGATCTCTTTCCTAGTGATGATACTACAGGGTCTAGCCCAAGTCCATCCCTCGAGGCCCCTACTCTTACGCCTTCTCCATCTCCCGATGATTCCAGACCAGATGGCGATCTTGCTCCTACCGTCATGCCTCCTCCTCCCACTCATTCTTCTAGGGTAAGGAATCCACCACCTCATCTTCTTGATTATCATTGCTTTTCTACTATTCTTCATCAACATGAACCTAAGTCATTCAGAGAAGCCTCCATAAATCCAAATTGGCAACAAGCAATGCAAGAAGAAATACAGGCACTTGAAAAAGCACACACTTGGGATTTGGTTGATCCTCCTTCTAATCAAAAAGTTGTGGGCAGTAGATGGATATATAAGATCAAGACTTGCTCTAATGGCTCTATTGACCTTTATAAGGCATGCTTGGTTGCTCAAGGTTGTATGCAAGAGTATGGTATTAATTATGAAGAGACTTTTGCTCCTGTCGCTCGTCTTACGTCTGTTAGAGCTCTTCTTGCCATTGCCGCAGTTAAAAAATGGTCTCTCAGTCAGATGGATGTGAAGAATGTATTTCTTAATGGGGATTTGAAAAAAGAAAGTCTATATGAAACCACCTCTGGGATATCTTTGTCCTTCTAGTAAGGTTTGTCTCCTTCGCAAGGCACTTTATGGACTTAAGCAAGCTCCTCGTGAATGGTTTGACAAGTTCAGAACTACCATATGTAGTCTTGGTTTTACTTCTAGCCCTCATGAGAATGCCTTTTTCATTTGTAAAAGCAAATGTGGAGTTGTTCTTCTACTTTTGTATGTTGATGACATGATCATTACTGGAGATGATGTTGATGGTATCTCTGATCTCAAAGCCTCACTTCACCGTACCTTTGAGATGAAAGATCTTGGTTCTCTCAGCTATTTTCATGGTCTCGAGGTCATCTCCACAGATGATGGCATCTATCTCTCTCAGACTAAGTATGCTTCAGATCTTCTTGCTCGCGCTGACATTACAGATAGTCGTACTGAGTCTACTCCTCTTGAGCCTAATGTTCGATTTACCCCTTTGGATGGCACTGTTTTGGATAATCCGACTCTCTATCGACAGTTAGTTGGAGGTCTCATCTACTTGACTGTCACCCAACCAGACATCGCCTATCAAGTTCATGTACTTAGCCAGTTCATGTACTTAGCCAGTTCTTGTCAGCTCCTCATACTACTCACTATACGGCAGTTCTTTGCTATATCAAAGGCACTCTATTTCATGGCCTTTATTTTTCTACCCATTCCTCTTTGTCTCTTCAGGTATACTCCGATGCTAATTGGGCTGGTGATCCCACTGATTATCGTTCTACTACTGGTTACTGTTTGTTTCTTGGCGTGCTAAGAAGCAAACCTTCACTGCTCGCTTAAGCACAGAAGCTGAGTACCGTGCCCTCGCTAACACCACTATTGAGGTTATCCCAGTTTGTTGGCTTCTCGAAGACCTAGGAGCTCCTCAGTCGTCCCCTACTGATATTTTTTGTGATAAACGCAGTGCTATTCAGATTGTCCATAATGATGTGTTTCGTGAACACACCAAACACATTGAGATTGATTGTCACTTTGTTCGGCAGCGTATCCTTATTGATGCTATTTGTCTCATTGCTGTTGGAACACTGGATCAGACTGCTGATATCTTCACGAAAACTCATCACTCGACTCGTTTCCAGAGTTTGTTATCCAAACTCAAGCTGGTATCCTTAGCTCCCACTTGAGTTTGAGGGGAGATGTTAGAGAATCATTAGAATCAATTTAGATCAATTAGTATCGTTTATATTTATATAGCATCTCTGTATATTAATTATAGGATTTTATGCCTTTATTAATTTGATTCATCTAGCACCTATAAATACTCTTTGTATATTGTACTTTTGATCAGACTGAATAATATACAAAAACACTTTCTTCAGCTTGGTCTCTTGTTTCTAACAAAAATTTTTCATGTTTTCTTGCTATCTTTTCCTTTTTGGTTTCCTAGAATTTTTGTTTGTCCTGCAAAAAGTTTGCGACTTTTCTAATTGTAATTAGATTATAAGTTTATAATGAATATTTATGTAATTTTTGGCCTCTCTAGCAAAAACGAACTAGGGGAAGAATGAACTTTTGTGGTATGAACGTCTTCTATGGGGTTGAAACCTGAGATCAGGATCTCTCTTATTTGCCTTTGAGCTCTTAAAATCGTAAGTTGTGTAGTTATGTTATCTTAAAATCCTAAGTTGTGTAGTTGTGTTATCTTTAATCTTTGTTGGATCCTTATTGCACTTTCTTTGGTATAAATCTATTTTATTAACAAGTTAAACACATTGCACTTTTTTTGTTTTGATAAATTTACTCATAGTAGATTAGTAGTTACTTTCCTTTTTATTTTGTACTAATATTTATTTCGAAGTTGTATGAGAAGCTTTTAATCATGAACTGATAATGAACCTAAAATAAAGTGTTATTATTAGAACACTATAATCAGTTGTTATGATTTGGAGATGGTTGATAAGGAGAAGTATGTTCTTTTATTTGATCACTATATATTATAATATATATTGAGTATTTTTTTCGGTTTCTTATAAATGGATCTAATTTTCCTTTTCTCCTTATAGCATGTTCACTGGCATAAAGAAAAAAAGAAAAAATAGGACAAAAAAAATCATTAAAAAATTGCTAAAACTGTACAACTAGCTTCAAGATTTTCATCAGATTCATCTTATATATGCTAGCATTTTGGAATCTGAATTAAATATAATCTACTCATACCCAGCATTGGGTTTAGTAATCACTAAGGAATGCAATTCATGAGTTGTGTTAGTTTTTTCTTATTTCATTTTATTAGCTTAATATGTTTTTCTTAAATTCTATTGTTTGGCGTTGGAAAATATAAAATGGTAATAGAATTTTATGATTTGTTAACAGAATTTTATGATATTATCTTAAAAAGAAGAAGCAGTTAGCAGTAAGTTGATGACATCTGTAAAGAGAACGGTGAGATTTAATATTCTATTGGACAGTATTACAGAAATAATTTACTTTTAAGTTAGAATAGCCACACAAAATCATTGTGTCTCTGTGAAATCAATAAAACTAAGGAAGTATTTATTTTAACCTTTAAACTTTATCAAAAGAATGTGTTTTCATATATCTGAAAAATTACAAAACGTTTAAGAAATTAATGTGATCTAAATTTTTTTTTTCAGTGATAGCAGATAACTAGGAGCTAAAATTATGTTTAGGAAAGTCACTGAATTTTGCTGTTGTTAGTGAATATGGAAATTACAAAACGTCTAAGAAATTAATGTGATCTAAATCTTTTTTTTTTCAGTGATAGCAGATAACTAGGAGCTAAAATTATGTTTAGGAAAGTCATTGAATTTTGCTGTTGTCAATGAATATGGTTGTGAATGAAATAGAAAAGACCTTGTACCACCAAAAAAGAAGCCACTTTCTGAAAGTGAGTAGAGGTATATATATCTTTGGTTTTCTTTGCAGAGTTTATATATTAGATTAATTATAATTGTTTGTTTACTATGATCCAATAAAAAAAATAAAAAAAAAGAAATGACACTCATAAAGAAAAATATATGCACATAAGCTGATAATAATTGTTGCACGGACAGGGAGATATTGTTAGTTCTACTATGGCCCATATATATAGTTTTACATTTAAGATAAGAATATACCTGGAATATAATGCAAAATGAGGTCTATTTGGTAAATATTATGGTTGATGTGAATTATTTAGTACATATCTCATGACATATAATTTCCTCCTTGCTCTCCTGTTTTTGAATAGTGCCACAGGTTTGATTAAATTCATTTAAAAAATTTGTAGTCTACTATGATTATTTTATAATTAAATATGGATTATTAGCTAGCTTTCTTTTTCCAATTTTTGTATAGAATGATTCGTTTCTAAGTAAGTTAAATGGCTGAAAATACTTTTTTAATAGAATTTTATTATTTTGTATTAAAGAAATTTTTTGAGTGATAAATTGGGATACTGTAACTAATATAGCTGCTTGCTTGATATTATATTTGCAATAAAATTTAAAAATAGTTGGTAGGACAAAGGAATTTCTAAAACTAGAAGAGATAATTGAGTAGATAAAATGAAGAATAGTTGTTACATCTCCATTTGAATATATTTTAAACTTTGAACTGAATTTAACAACTTGATTTTTTTGTTTTGCATATCATGTCTTTAATAAATGTACTTAACACCCCTTTAGTTGAAATACCACTATCTTTTATTCATTTATGTGGTATAGGGAGCTACCTATATGTTACATTGTTACAGACTTTTTCGCATTTTTATGGTGAAACAAAATTAATTTTCTTTTCCTGAATATTTGTCACCATATTCTCCTTCTACATAGCGTTACATGTAGGTATATATGATGAAAAGGGTATTTTGTTTACCGCAAGATTTATGAATTGATCTTGACTTTTGTTTTTATTTATTTATTTTGCAGGATTTATGAATTTACCTTGGTCTTTGTTTTTATTTATTTATTTATGTCGATTTTATATCGATGGTGTTTGAATTTTATTCGATCACTATGCATGTATAAAAACATGTGGTGTTTTGTGACTTATAGCTGCTGTGTTTATTTATCATAAATGGGCATGTATTAATGTAGTCACATTTTTTTAGTTTTAAATAAAATAGAAATCATTGCATGTTCTTTGTTTTACTATTGTGATACCAACTGGGTGAAATGAATATATTTTTATCAATGGAGTGTTCTTCTTCAATATTGTTAATTCATGATGAAAATGACAGCAAAGGTTTGAATCTGTTTTATTTTATTTTCTAATTTTTGTTTCTTGTATTTTTAAAATTAGTTTTAATCAGGTTCTCTCGATGCTTCTCATAGGTCAATAAGAAAAAGTGAGGCTCACAAAGTGATACATCCCATGCTCTCGAAAGAAAAGATCCAAGGTATATATAGCCATGTGATTAAATACAAAGTTTCACATTTTTAATTTATTATTATATATTATATATTTTATAGAAGAGGATCATATTTCTTTTGTTAATTTAAATTATTTGATCTTGAGCTATATTATCATTTGGGCAAAAGGTTTTAAATTAGAGTAGGAGGTTGTAATTGTGGTTGTTGTGATAAAAATTTGTTACTTAAAAATTTATTTGATGAAATCCATTACAAACTATTGCAAATCACAATTGCAATATGATATACTTGTAGTAGAGATTCCTTAAAATATAAAATTAGTAGAGTGTAAAAAAAGATAACCTGTCCTATTTTATAATTGTGATCTTTTAATTTGTTTAAAGAAAAATTTACATTTGTATTTTATAATACTTTAAAGCTGCATCTTATTGTTCTGTTTACTCAAATATTTCTATCATGGAAGTAGGCAATCATGCATGGATATTTGGATTATGACTGTGATTTAATGTAAAAAGTATGCTTTTAATTTCCTAGAATTAACAAATGCACATGTTCATATTTTGATTAATATAATTATTTTTATAATTTTCTACTAAAATAATAACCTCTTTTAAAATGACATAATATATTAGGGTACATAGTAATATTTATTTTTTATAAACATATATTTGCTTAGTAATGTATATAGAGGACTTTAAAAGCTAACCTCATTTATTCAAATTTCATTTATAAATTATAGTATAATATTCATATACATATTAATTAGATATATTTTATATACATTAAATATTAATTTAGAATAATTAAAAAATTGAAATAAATAATTCAAATATAAGTATAGTCTATTAATGTATAAAGAGAAAAATCTCAATAGTTAATTTTATTCTTATATAACAACAAACACATTTACTTATTTATTTTTTAAATTAATTAAAATGTGCTCTAAACAAATTATTTGAAAAAATTATTAAAAAAATACAAATTATTAACCATTGTAAAATTCATAACTTGTTTTTATAATTAAATTAAATATCAAAATAATAAAAGTATATTAACCACTTAATTCGTGCAACGTACAAAAAACTTTGTTATTCATATATGAATTCTTTTACGCATAAATTAAGAAAATGAAAAATAATATAGATTTATGATACAGCATGCACTAAGAATGAGATACATACTAAAAAAATATTTGAAATAGTTAATTTTACTTTTATATAATAGTTAATTTATCTAACTTTTTTTTTTAAATTTAGTTAAAATATATTTTAAAGGTTACTATTTAAAATTTTTTTAAAAGATATAACTTAATCGGACTATACATAAGTAAATTAAATTTTTCAATAAATATATATTATTTTTTTTAGTAAACAAACTATACATAATATAATAAAGTTGATTAAGTACACGATCCGTATATCCAATAATAATAATAATATATCTAAATCTTAGCTTAGTTAGTATTAGTTGTGTATGATTATAATATAAACTATTTTTATTGAAATATTAATTTTTTTGAATTGTATATTAATTAACAAATTATAATCGCATTTATTTAAATATATAAACATAATAGTTTTTGCATTTAGATAGAATCCGTTAATATAGGCTAAAAAATTAAGATTATTTAGCTTCTAGAAAAGAAAGAAGATAGAACAATCTTATACTATACAAATAATTTTTATATACAAAATTTTTTTCAAGTTAAAAGTAACAGTTATTATTATTAATGAATAAATATCAATAAATTTTTATAATGAAACAATATTTGGTTCGCACGAAGCGTGAGCGTGAGTTTTACACTGGTTGTTATAAATATGTGAAAATAAGAATGACATTTATTATCACTATCAATGGAGACTAATGTTCAGACAACAAGAACACTAAAAAGTAATGTACAACTGATCATAAAATATGGTTTGTTATTGCTGTCATTACCTTATTATACAAGATTAATAATATTATTTGCAGGCACAATGTTGAATTGCACATTATAAATTTTTTTTACAATACATAGTGTACACGAATTGCATTTTGAATTTAATTAATAACGTTTATTTACATGAGATTAGGATATGTGATAGTTTATTTATTTGTAATCTTGATTTTTTTTCTTATTATTATTATTATTATTATTATTATTATTAGTAGTAATAATAATAATCGGTGAAATATATGAATTATATTATGATATGATCATTTGAGTATTTGTGATAAATATAATCATATAAGATTGAATAATTATTATTAAATGTATTTATAATAATCAATAATATTATGTCTATATTAAAATTTAACATAACTAAATCAGTCATTCATATATATATATTAAAATATAAAATACACATTAAAAATAAATTAAACAACATATATTTATATATAAATATATAATAATTGATTTGATGATAATTTTTTATATACATGTAACATTTTTATTTATAGTACGATCACTTTTATATTTAGTACAAGAGTAAGTCTCCTTTTAATCGAACAAACATGAAAGAAGAAAAAATGTTTCATATTTATTTTATATATATAATATGTATTTTTGTTGCAATAGAAATAAATTACTAAAATAATAATATAAACACAAAGTAGGGTTTGTTTGAGTGATTTTTTATGAAGAGATTTTGTTTGAGTTATCTTTTTAAAAGATTTTGTAGAAAAGTAAAAATAATTTTATGTTTAGATATTTAATACAAATTTTTTTTATTTATTAATTATATTTGGGTATAATAATATAAAAATATTTTTTGTTTATTTATTATATAAAAATATCTTTTTTTTAAAAAAAAATCTTTTTAAAAAGATGTAAATTACAGCTTTTTAAAAAAGATATTTTTTTTATTTTTCTAATACTTTTATTTTTACTACTAAAAATTTATTAAACATGCTAAAAAGTAAAAAAATATATATATTTATTAAAAAGATTTTTTTATCAAAATAATGATGTTCAAACAAACACGTAGTCTAAAATAGATTTATAATCCAAGTCAAGGATAACCATTGAAGGTTTTTTAACGAAAAAAAAAAAGAAAGAAAGAGAACCTTATTACGTATATTCAATTAAAAAATCCATATATGCGGAACAAGAAATAAAGGATGGTTAAAAATAAGAGAAAAGTTTTGAGAGGTAATATCACAGTCAATATTTAATATAAAAAATATCTAAGATTTTAATGATAAAAATCTTTAAAATATTTAAATTTAATAAAATTTATTAAATTTTTATATTAAATTTGTTTGACAATTTATTATAGTGTTGATTTCCTAATGTTATTCTAAAAATAATTAGTGCATTGGCAGTTTGATTTTTAGGGGTGAATACGGATCGATTTGGTTCGGATTTAAGGTAAAATTAAAACCGAACCGATCAAATTGTAATTGATTTAGTTTGGTTCGAATTTGTAATTTTTTGTATATGTACTCGAATCAAACTAAACCGATTAAGAACGGATTGGTTTGATTCGGATAATTGGGTATCCAATGATTTTGAAATTCATAAAAAAAAAACTAAATTTTTATCTTAAAAATTCAACAAGTACAATAAACATGTAACATCAATAGAAATAATCCAAATATATTGAACACTAAATACATAAAAAACTAAACTCATTAAAATCTAAAGATATTAAAAGTGAATAATTATTGTCTAATAAAAAAAGTCATATATATTTTTATTTTTATTTATTTAATTAATATATGATTAGATTTACGGGTTGGTTTAGATTCTACACCCTCAGAATCAATACCCAAACTAATTACTAACAAAAACTATCGATTTAGTTTAGATTAAACCCGATTACCCATTAGTTCCAAAATTAATTTAATTAGTTTATTCGAATTAAGACGCGTAATTAGATACCCACTACTATCCGTACTCACCGCTGTTGATTTTGCATTAAGTGAGACGGGTCCATATCTTGCATTCGTACCAATAATCTCATAATCTCATACCATATTAGGATGGCTAGCATATCCAAAAAACAATTAGTGATTGTTCAATTTTTTTGGAAAAAAAATCCAAAGCTATAAACATCATTTCTTATTATTTAAAGAGAGAATATCTAGATATTAACATTGGGAAACACTTGCACATGAGGATTACACGAGTTGCTGTAAGAGTAAGAAATTGTCCGAATTAACAAATGATATTAAAAACAAATAAATAGCATATGGTCCGTTGAAAGTTGAAACACGTTAGCACGGGTCCAGATAAGGAGGAATCTTGATTGTTGAACCAATTATATGGAGAATTTTGGTAAAAGATAATACTCCTACCTAGCATTTGAAGAAGATATGGGACTGCCTTTACTTTTTTCCATGTTTGATGTACGGTTTCTCCGCGTTATTATTGATCAAAATAATGACTATCATCACTCATGGTTAATCAATATTCTCAAATTGAGTAAACTATCAATTTAATTTTGGCTATTTTTTTAAAATTACAATGTGACTCTTTAAAATAAAAATGATTTATTTTAACCTTTATTTTTTATTTTCGTAATATAACATGATTTTTATGAGTATTTTTTTATTAATTCTAAATAAAAAATGTTAACATGTCAAATTTAAAATTAGATAAAAATTTAATTGTTTTTAAATTTAAATTAATTAAAAATTTATTTATCTTTATTTTTTAAATAATATTTATTTAAATTATTTTTTATTTATTATATTTATATTTTTTAATAAATTATTAAATATATAGTATAATAAATATAAATTAATTAATAAATTATTTAAATTTAAAATCATTTATTATAAAATTAAATAGATAATTCTCAAGTATAATTAGTTTTCTGTTTATTTCTTAACCTGATACATCATGTCAGTATTTTCATTTTAAAACTAATAAAAAACATCCACATAAATTATATTGTACCACGAAAATAAAAAATAAAAAATAAAATGAATAATTTTTATCTTAAAAAATCACGATATTATTCTAAAAAATAAACAGAACCGAATTGATAATCCACTCTTCATACATTCATATTGTTTTGCACGTTTTTGTAAGTTAGTAAATTACCACATAAAGATGGCACTCCCAACTATTTTGGATAAGCACAGTAGCAACCACAACAGTACCAAAGAAAGACAGATAAATCAAACATTAAAAAAAATGTAAATTGAACATTCAACGATAATCAAAATAAATTATATTTTTATCTTTAATATTTATAATTCTTTTAAAAAATATTTTTAATATTTAATTATATTTAATTTTATTTTTAATATTTTTAATTTATATTAAAATTATCTTTAAACATTAATTTTATTAAAATACTAAAAATTAAAAATTTTAAAAAATAATTTTAATATGAATAAAAAATATTATAAACAAAATTAAATAAATAAAAAATATTAAAAATATTTAAAAATATAAATAATAAAAATATAAACAGATATTCTACTCTACTAATAATAATAATAATAATAATAATAATAATAATAATAATAATAATAATAATAATAGTAGTAGTAGTAGTAGGTTGAATTACATATTTAACAATAATTTTTTTTAAATATATTAATATAAATATTTTAATAATTTTTAATTATTAATTTTAATTATATACATTATATATATTTTACCGTTAAAAATGACTGTAGTGATAGATTTAAAATTTTTTTCAATAATAATAGTAGTAAGGTGAATTATATGGTAAAGATGTAAATTTATAGATTTTTTTTATGGAATGAAAGAGAAATTGAAAAAGATAAGACCCACACTTTGAATAATAATAAAATAATAAAAAATAATTATAAAAAAAATTTATTTTTTTTCTTTATACCACTTCAATTTATATAGTAGAGTGTCCCTACTAGTAATAGTAGTAAACAGTACACACCTTATCAAAGGCATCTATTGATGCGACTACTTCGGTCAGTTGTCAACAATATTTTAATGGTAAGTGATGAACAGATTACTTTTCAACAAGACTCACATGGCTGGACTATTTGAATTTTTTATTTTTATAAATTAAATAAATATAATAATTATTGAAATAAATAATTTTAAAAATATTTATCGAAAATAAATATTCATCTCTTATTTCATTTATATTATAAATGAGATATATTTATATGTATTTCGTTTACAGTATAAATAAAATAAGTATTTTTTCAATATATATATATTTTGTTTATAGTGTAAATATATATTATTTTGTTTACATTATAAATAAGATATATATATTATTTATAAATAATTAAATGTAATTTTTTAAAATAATAAAAAATATTAATAATATAGTTTGGATCAAATTTTTGGAAATAGAATGTTTTAGATAACAGAAAAGATAGATAATTTTAAATAATGGGAAGATTAAGTATCTCTTTTAAATGGTAGAGAAGATTGATTGTTCATCGTTTTACGTTATCTTTTTTTTCTAACTTCCCACTATTAATATGGAAATGGATTCTCTCCATTTTTGCTAACAATTGAGAAAATAAAGTGTGATCTCTTATCTTTAATTTTATAAGTGGAACCAAAATTAAATTTCTAATTGATAAAATTCTAAAATTTTGTATGTACTCTCTTTATTAACTTTTAAATTCAAATTTTTAACTGTCCACTATCAATATTATTGTTTATAACTGTTTGTTAGTTATGAGAGATTGATAGAGATAGTGGGAAGAAAACTAACTCTCACGTAGATAGTGAGAGATAACATAACGTGAGAGATCATCCATGAAAGATAATTCACGTGGGAGATAAATATTTCAATTCTCTTTTTACTATCCCATCAACATCTTTTTTTAATTTTTTAAATTTAAATCAATCCAATCATAATTTAATTTAAAATCTTTTATGTACTCTTTTTTTTGTACTAATTGATCAAATATATCCATTTTAATTTTTTTACCAATTTTTTTATATATTATTTGCATGCTAAAAATTTTGATTATTGATATTATTAATATTTTTTATTATTTTTAATTATTTTTTAAATACATATATCTCGTTTACACTGTAAACATATATCTTGTTTACCGTGTCCATCTCTCTTATCTTGTTTACACTGTAAACGAGATACATATATTTCGTTTACAGTGTAAACGAGATAAAAGAGAATATTTATTTCAGTAAATATTTTTAAAATTATTTATTTCGATAATTATTATATTTATTTAATTTATAAAATAAATTTTTTTTTGACTATTTTATCTTTCACTAATTGGTAATTTAGATACTTTTTAATTTAAATGTGGAAGGAAAAATGACGTAGAACTTAATTATAGAGTGTATAAGTGCTTTACATAACTATGGTATCAGTAACAAAAATTGGACCATCCGATTTTTGGGTCCGATTTGTATATTTTAAATTTTTTTAATTTTTTAAATACAATAGGAGAATCCAATTACCTTCGCCAAAATTTAAATTTTCTCTTGCACAATTTTTTCATCCCTTGTTTCAAAAAAGCTGTCCCATATCTATGTCTAGTACCCACATTCTCCACAACAACATATAACACACATACTTCTCATATCCAAAAAAAATTAGCATAATTTAAAAGGCAAAGTTAAGGTTTGGCTTGGTAAATTTTTTTGAAGAGGTATTTATATTTTTTAAAAATTTAAGCTTTTTATTTTGTATTTGATAAATTTAAAAAAGAAAAAGTCTAAGGGATCAACAATTTTATTAAATTTTGGCCAACATATAATCAACAAAAGAAAAATGAGTAATTCCACACCATTTGATGAAATTTCACACCATTAAAAACATCATTGATGACTACTTGATGGCTACAAATCACAAAAGTTGTTGGCCCCTTAGCACTCCTCTTAAAAAAATTATATATTTGTGAGTGTAGTTTTTAAAAGATTAGGATACTTTTAAAAGTATCTAAACTAAAATTTTTTAAAATTGACTTGTACTTTTCAAAATTTAAAAATCTAATATAACCTCATATGTTAATTAATTTTTAAATTTAATGCTTATATTTATGTTTATTATAGTATTTTTAAATTTTAAAACTTATTTTACTAAACGCAACTGTTGTTACTATTTATTGAAATTTATTTTTAATTTGATTTACCAAATATAAATATTACAACTTTTAAAAAACTATCTTTTAAAAATTAACTTTTATAAATTACTTTTAACAAATAAAAATTTTACCAAACTAAATCTAAATATATATTATACTAATGAGATTTTTTGAACTGATACGAGGTATTATTTTTTTGTCTTCATAGAAAATATTAAAGTATCAATATAACATTATTGGCTAATTTATTTTTTAATGTGAATTTTGTAAAAAGATAAATTACTCGAGTTTTGCAAATTAAATAAGGGAGACGAACACTTGAATAAACTATCGTTTTTGTCTCTAACGTTTCAATCGTCCTATTTAAATCCTTAACATTTTAAAATTGGTTCAATGTTGTCCTGCCATTAAAAATTCGTAAACAAAATTGACGATGGGACAAAATTGAGACAATTTTAAAACGTTAGGTATTTAAATAGGACAAAAATATTAGGGACAAAAATGATACATAAAAATAAATTTTAATTTTATCCTTCAATAATATCAATTTTTTACTATACATAGTATTCAATTATTTTTTAATCACATCTAAATAAATTACAATTAATCATATTACTTTTATTTTAAATAAATTAATTTTTTTTATAATTTTACTCTTAAAAATTTTTAGTTATCATGAAATATTTGTAGAATGACTAGTATATAAACTTGCAGAAAAGAAAAAAATAATATATATACAATAAAATATAAATTATACATTTTGTCTCTAATGTCTCAAAATTCTTTAAAATTATAAAAAAATAAATTTATTTAAAATGAAAGAAATGTGATTAAGTGTAATTTATTTAGATGTAATTAAAAAATAATTGAATACTATGTACAGTACAAAATTAATATTATTGAAAGATAAAATTAAATTAAAATTTATTTTTACGTATCGTTTTGTCCCTAACGTTTTCGTCCTATTTAAGCCCCTAACGTTTCAAAATCATCTCAATTTTGTCCTGCCGTCAATTCTGTTAACGGATCCCTAACGACAGGACAACATTGAGTTAATTTTGAAAGTTAGGAACTTAAATAGGACAATTGAAACGTTAGAGACAACTTTGGGACTTACCCCAAAGGTTAGGAATAAAAACGATACTTTACTCTAAAGACTTTAACTAAACATGCCATTAATAATATTATTAATAAAAGATAATTTTTATGTTTTTACGAATTAATTAATGTTTCGTATTAAAAGATTGATAATTTTTTATAAACGATTTTTTTTAAATGATAGAAGCATATTTATCTTCTATGTCGAGATCATAAATTCAACAAAAAGATAAATTTTTTGACTTTGACCAATGTTTTTTTTATTATTTCGTGTAAAAATTTTATAATCAGTCGGTTAGTTACAATGAAATTTTTATTGGCTTCGCTTTTTTAATTTGTAACTTCTTCATTATGGACAGAAATATCAAATTAATATTTGCCCCTAAGTCACAAAAAGTTTTATCAATGGTGTTATCTCAATGGTGCAAGAAATTTGAAAACTATCAGGATCTTTTAATTTCTCTTTTAACTTCTGTGGTAGTTTTTTTTTGGAATAATGTCACTACACTCTTTGGTAAGAATTACCATCTCATCTTTCTTAAACATTTCCAAGAATTTGAAAAAGTGCTTCTCTTGATCTTGTTTCTATAGCCTTTGAAGATATGAAATTTGTTGTTCATAGGTCTTCACTTTTTCTTTCTTGATCTCTGTCGGTACAGGAATTTTTTCTTCTCGTAGATTTTTCTCTTTTTTCTCTACTAGAATTTTTTGGTTTTTTTTTTCATCTTTCTTGAGAAGTTCCTTATTAATCATTCTTCTGCTTTTTAGGGAGATAACATTACATTCCTTTCTAGAATTTGGTATTGTGCCACTCGAAAAGGAATTTGCAAGCCTCTTTACCAATTTTACCAATTGCTTAGTAATTTTTTCTACTTGCACATCTAAATTTTTGATTGAGATTTCTTGATTTTTAAAACTTGTCCGTGTCTCTTGCATGAAAGTTTTATGTTTGTTGAAAAACGCATAAGTAGACTGATATAGTTTCTCAAAAATAAACTCAACAGTGGATTGAGATAGTCTCTCCATAACAAGTTCAAGAGGGTTTTAGGATTACATTGAGTTTACTTGTTGTTGGTACAAAAACATTGAAGTATCCTTGTCCTTGATTTTTTTCAACTAGAATAAGGGTAATACCTCCATGGATGGAGGTATGGGTTATTCTCTGACCTTGAGAATTGTCTCATAAAATTTAATTACTCAGTGAATAACTGGACTTCTTTAAATAGTTCACACCTCTCATTCTTGTGTGTTCTTCCACACAAGTCATACGTAATAACGTATATTTGTTCCATTTATTTTGTGAGTAAGGAGATTTGTTGAAATATGTGTCTATTGAGTGCTAGAATTGTATATATAGTGTCCAATCCATCACTCCTTTGCATACACAAAAAAAAGAAATAAAATGTACCATGTGAAATAAAGAAGAAGAATAAAGAAGAAGAGAAGAAAAATAAAAAAGAGTAACAACAAAATAAAATAAAATAACACAAAGATCTAATTTAGTAATTCAACTAGATGTATGTTATCAATCTCAATAAATCTCCGACAATGGTGCCAAAAAACTTGATAAGCCAAAAACTTGATACGCTCGTATATTAGTAAGTGCACCAAATCGCTCCAAGTAATACCACAATGAGTGTATATCATTTTCACAAGGATTAAAGGATTGAGATAAGGAACTTCTAGTTGAATTAGATCGATCAAACCTTAACAAGAGGATGTGAATCTTAAAGTAGAATCTTGAAGTAACGAAGAACAGCGAAGGAGAGTGTTTGTTTGTGAATGAGAGAATGTTTATGATTCTGAAGAAGTAATTAGTGAATGAGACGTTAAAGATTTTAGAGATGTTTAACTTTTAAAAAAGATAATGCTTATGTTTTCTTACTTTGACTCATGTAAAAATACTTTCACACCAAATCATATGTAACCAAATTTCAATTGTTTGACAATTTAATTTCTTTTAACTTAATTAATCATCAATTCTTTGGTCAACTAATTAAGAGAAGAGGTTAAGCACAATTTTGATTTAACACCGCACAACTTTTAAAATACTATTCCTAGTCAAGTTGAAAATCATGAGAAAGAATTTTAAGTTAATTCTGATATTAAATTTTTCAGAGTAAAAATAGAATCCAAAATAGAATTAGAATATTTTTCAATACTTCTAACCATTAAAAATGAAGAACGAGACTCAATCCTAAAAAAGTATAAGAGCATGAATTAAAATAAAAAAACACTTACATTATCAATCCATAAAATCAAACACAGCTCCTAACCCTTAACAAAGGAGGTTTAGTTACTCATGATAAAGAAAACAAACTAAAACTAATGAGATGCAGGATGATGATGGTCGGGATTCAGGGATCTTCAATGATTGATCACTGATTTCTTAATTCCTTGTTTGTGAACCACATGTTTATTTATTTATATTCTACTTCTAATTTAGAATTTAAATTAAAAAATAAATCTAATCTTATCTTTTGAAGGATAAGATAGATAAAAACAACAATTCAAATCTAATCTAAAACTAAATTCTAATAACCAAATCTTATCTTTCTATAAGAAGTTAATACAAACTAATCGTTTAAATCTTGAATCTTCAGTTGAATTTAGAGTTTCCTAGGACTGGACATTGAACTTGGCACTGGACTTCATGGATTGGAATTAGACTTTGATGAATTCTAGATACCTGAGAGTTGCAAAATCACTTGAAGTCAGGGTCTGAGATTGGGCGCTAGGCGCCACTTCTCAAAGTTGGGTGCCAACTCATTTTGGGCTGTCTAAGTCCATGAAAGCGCCGGATTTTAAATCCTTGAAGTTAGGCGCCCAATTGGGCTCTGGAATTGGAGGTTTGGGCTCCCAGCTTGGTGTCTTGGAGCTGGACTTGGAAGTTGGGCGCCTGGCTTGGAGCACTGGAGCTAGGCGCCGATGTTGGGTGATGGGCTTGCTCCTGCTGGCACGAGGCTTGGATCCTTGAAGCCTGGCATTAGCTTCTCTTTCTTCTCCTGGCAGTGTATTTTGTGTTTTTTTATTAATTTTATCTTGATTACTTTAAAACAAATCTTGAAAATATAATTATTCTAAAATAACTTTAGACATATGATTAGACATAAAAACTTCACTAAAAACATAAAAATTTTAAATTAAACCTAAGAAAACTATTTAAAAAAAACCTAAAAACTATTTAAAATGCGTAGACATCATTAATCATCACTTTTTATCAATTCTCAGAACTCCATACCCATCACATATATTTTTATAATACTTTCAAGTCTTCTTAAAATTCTTCTTACAATCTTTAATTTTATTCTTTTATATAATTAATTTTAGTAACCATCACTTTAAGAAATATTTACATAATTTTCAACTTATATAAAATTATAGTTTAGCTCCAAGCTACATAATACATTTGGCCATCATAAATAAACAAGTATATCCATCCAAAATTCATATTAAACACATATAAATCATATCAATGACTCTCTCAATATTCAATCATCAACATAAACACTTAAAGGCAATAAACGTCATCAAATTATTTATTTGTGAATGAGAGAATGTTTATGAATTTGGAGAAGTAACTAGTGAATAAGATGTTAAAGACTTCGAAAATATTTAACTTTTAGAAATTCTTAATTTGACTCATGCAAAAATACTTTTAAGACAAATCATATATAACCAAATGTCAATTTATTGACAATTTAATTTCTCTTAACTTAACTAATCGTCACTTTCTTGGTCAACTAATTAAGAGTAGAGGTTAAGTACGGTTTCGATTTAACGCCGCACAACTTTTAAAATACTATTTCTAGTCAAGTTGAAAATCATAAGAAAGAGTTTCAAGCAAATTTTAATATTAAATTTTTTAAATTAAAAAAAAATCTAAAATAGAATTAGAATATTTTTCAATACTTCTAACCATTAAAGATGAGGAATGAGACTCAATCTTAAAAAAAAGTATAAGAGCATGAATTAAAATAAAGAAAATACTTACAATACCAATCCATAAAATCAAACAGAGCTCCTAACCCTTAACAGAGGAGGTTTAGCTACCCGTAATAAAGAAAACAAACTAAAACTAATGAGATGCTAGATGATGATGGATGGTCGGGATCCAAAGATCCTCAATGATTAATCACCGATTCCTTAATTCCTCGTTTGTGAACAATGTTCACTTATTTATATTCTACTTCTAACCTAAAATTCAAATTCAAAACTAAATCTAATTTTATCTTTTGAAGGATAAGATAGATAAAAACAACAATTCAAATCTAATCTATAACTAAATCCTATTAACCAAATCTTATCTTTCTACAAAAAAGTAATGCTAACTAATCGTTTAAATCTTGAATCTTCGGTTGAATTTAAAGTTTCTTGGGAGTGGCATTGAACTTTGCACTGGGCTTCATGGATTGGAACTGGACTATAATGAATTTTGGATACCTGGGAGTTGCAAAATCACTAGAAGTCGAGGTCTGAGATCGGGCGCTGGCCGCCACTTCTCAAAGTTGGACGCTAGCCTATTTTAGGCCTTCCAGGTCCACGAAGGTGTTGGACTTTGGATCTTTGAAGTTAGGCGTCCAGCTTGGTGTCTTAGAGTTGGACTTGGAAGTTGGATGCCAGATTTGGAGCACGGGAGCTAGGCGCCGGTGTTGGGTGCTGGGCTTGCTCCTGCTGGTACTAGGCTTGGATCCTTGAAGCCTGGCGCCAGCTTCTTTTCCTTCTCCTGATAGTGTATTTTGTGTTTCTTTATTAATTTTATCTTGATTATTTTAAAACAAATCTTGAAAATATAATTATTCTAAAACAACTCCAGATATATGATTAGATATAAAAATTTCATTACAAATATAAAAACAACTATTTCAAAAAAAATCTAAAAACTACTAAAAATGCTTAGATATTATTAATCATCACTTTATGAGTTCTCAATACTCCATACCCATCACATATTTTTATGATACTTTAAAGTCTTCTTAAGATTTTTTTTACAATCTTTAATTTTATTATTTTATATAATTAACTTTAGTAACCATCACTTTAAAAGATATTTATATAATTTCTAACTTATATAAAATTATAATTTAGGTCCAGCTACATAATACATTTGACTATCATAAATAAACAAATATATCCATCCAAAATTTATATTAAACACATATAAATCATATCAAGGACTCTCAATATTCAGTTATCAACATAACACTTAAAAGCAATAAACATCATCAAATATCAGACATGAACTTATGAACATTCATGAATTTATTTTTATCTAAATTTTTACTATGTATTGAATTGGTTAAATGTATAATTATTTATTTAAAAAATAATACATGAGATTTTTTTATTATTTAACAACACTTTTAAAGAATATTACTAAAATATTACAAAAATATATATAAAAAAAGGAAAAACAATAAAAATACTAAATGATGCGAACAATAGATATATCGGATGTAATTCACTAGGTGTACGGATAATTATCCTAATATTAAAATTTAGGCGGGTAATTTGAGAGTGTAGTGTGTTTTTACTTTATTGGACTAATTTTAAAATCTATTATTCACATTATTCACAAAAACTATTGTCTATCTAGCAAAATCCATAAAAAAATTTGAATTTAATATAAGCATACTAAAATTCACACACACACGTGTATATATATATATATATATATATATATATATATATATATATATATATATATATATATTAGTTTTATATTACTATACTAATTTATTAACGGTTGAACAATCCAAATTTTCTTCTCTTTCACTATCCTCCGGCCCCCACCCTCTCTACTGTCTCTCTTCCCCTCTGCCCCCACGAAATTTCCTGGCTATAAATAGCGAAGAGCCCAAACCATTCCTCACAAGCATCTTCCATTCAATTCACATTAATTCGACTCTCCATAACCTCTCTGAAGACAAACTTTGTGTCTTTCTTTCTGTATCTAGCACTTGAGGAAATAAAATAAAACAAAGCACAAAAACAAGAAGAAAGATGGTGTTGTTGTCCAAACCAACAACAGAGCAGTACTCCTGCATAAGGAAAACACCCACATTCCCTACATCCATCGTCCCTGTGGTGGACCTTTCCAAACCCGGGGACGCAAAGACTCTCATCTTGAAGGCGTGTGAGGACTATGGCTTCTTCAAGGTCATTAACCATGCTGTCCCTATGGAGGCTATCTCCAACCTGGAGTCCCAAGCCGCAGAGTTCTTCTCCCTCCCCTTCACTCAGAAGGAGAAAGCAGGCACTCCCAATCCATTTGGGTATGGCAACAAGAACATTGGACGCAACGGTGACCTTGGTTGGGTCGAATACCTTCTTCTCACAAACAACCATGACTACAACTTTATCAGACTCTCTTCTGTTTTTGGTCCAAAAGCAGAGCAGTTTCGGTACATTATATTCCAAAAAATGAATGTTTTGCTTTAACGAGTCTTTTTTTCCAACTATCAAAAAAGGAAGGAAAAAGCTCATTGATTTATCATATATATATATATATATATATATATATCTTTGGCAGGAATGTGCTAAGTGATTACATGTGTGGTGTGAGGAAGATGGCATGTGTGATTCTTGAGCTGATGGCTGAGGGATTGAACATTGAGGAAAAGAATGTGTTCAGCAAGATGATGATGGACAAGGAGAGTGACTCAGTCTTCAGGCTCAATCATTACCCTCCATATCCTGAGAACTTCAATAATAATGGCAAAGGCATGATTGGTTTTGGTGAGCATACAGACCCACAAATCATATCGTTGTTGAGGTCCAACAACAGTTCGGGACTCCAAATTTGTCTGAGAGATAGGAGTTGGGTTTCAGTGCCACCTGATCAGAACTCTTTCTTTGTCAATGTCGGTGATGCTCTGCAGGTATATATGCATATTATAGTTTAATTTATTGTTGGAAGCCAATAATGAGACATATTCTTATTCCTGTTCCTATGGATAATTGCTTTGACATGTGGATACACTCATCTTCAAATCGTTTCATAAGGACTATAAAAACACTATACATATTGATTGGACTCTCAAATTTATGTTTCCCAATCATGTTAGGAAACCAACACCCACAGCCAGCACTGCAAAAACAAAAATAAAAATTACATTTTTTTAAGAAAACCCAACAATACAAAAAAAAAACGACAAAAAAGTATTCTTTTAAATAATTTTTTTATTCTTTGTCATTTTTTTTTCAAAACACTATAATTTTATTCATCTATCACTAGTTATCACCAACCAGTCAACCACTATTTTTTGTTGTTACAGCTATTATTATTTATTATTCGTTACCAATTTTGGTTCTCATCCTAAATTTTAATTCTTAAATTTTATGTCTTAAAATTTAAATTTTATATTATATATTATAAAATTTAATCTTAAATTTATTTTATTTTATTTTATTTTTAAATATTTTTATTATTTTTAATTTTAGATGTTTTTTTTATATTCAATTGTTAGCTGATTTGTTAGTTGAAAAAGAATTCGTCTCTTTGACTTTTTTTTTTTTTTTATACTAACCGACTTTTATAGGTTTAGGAAACATTTCTTATTCAAGATGACATGGAATTTGTACGAAAAACATAAAAACAAAATGTTTTTCGTATTCATGTTGTGTCAGCATGATTTTGCATACTATATTTGAAATGGAATATGCCACCCACTTTGTCTAGTCATCCTAAATATCTCATTTTCATTTGACCATTATTGTTATTATTATTATTATTAATATTCTTTTGTCGGGGATATGCATCCACAGGTTTTGACCAATGGACGGTTTCGGAGCGTACGGCACAGGGTTCTGGCAAACGGGTTGAAATCAAGGCTGTCAATGATTTACTTTTGTGGTCCACCTCTGAGTGAGAGAATAGCCCCATTGCCATCTCTCTTATTGAATGGAAATGAAAGCTTATACAATGACTTTACTTGGTTTGAGTATAAGAGTTCTGCTTATGCCACAAGACTCGCAGATAACAGGCTTAGTCGCTTCGAGAGAATTTCCACTACTTCTGCTTCCTCATAATGCACGAATATATTTTGTATGTGTCTTTATTTTTTTGTTTTTACAATTAAATAAGATTGTGTATTTGATGTCTCTATACTTTTATGTTAGGGCACTTGTCAATAGTGTATAGGACTTTAGTAATATACATATAAGATTTTGTTCCTTTAAGTCGTGGCGTCATAGGTAGAAATCTTGTGTTCAATATTGGCTTCATATTGCAAGTATAGTTTAAGTTCATGACCGTGTCTGTCTGTTGTTCTGACTTATCCGGCCTTGCTTCCCTTGTTCCTCAAATTTATGGCTTAATATAAATTAGACATCCAAAACTTATAGACAATAATTTTAACATATATAATTTATTATGCAAAGTTTGACTTGTACTGTGTACCCATAAAAATACTAAAAGAGGATGCACTGATGAAGCAAAACGATGTTGAGTTTTTTATTGTTAAAAAACAAGTGCCGTTGCTTGTGATCTTGCCTCACCACGAGTCAAATAAAAAAGGGTATAGGTTCTCGTAACCATTAAAATTGAATTTGGCAGTTATGTGTCCAAGTCGTATTTTGGAGAGGAGACATCATAATAGTCACGAATTAAGGGGTTTTAGAGATTGTGGACATGAAGTTAAAATAAGATTCAAGAAATTAAATTCAGACACAACTAAATTGTTTCGACATATTTATGTTATTTTTTAGAAGGATTACTATCATTGTCATTTAAATTATATAAATGTAATTGGATTAACTCGTTCTAATAAGTAAATTATTAAAATGTGAAAAATCTATTAGAGTTTCTTAATTCAATTAGCAAAGCTCCAACAAGTTAAGTTAACGATCTAGGACGTGGAATATTTGTTGGAGTTGAGTCAATTAAAGTAATTTAAATAGGTGATTGCTACGGTACGATGATAAATTAATACGTACCGATACGTTTAAGATATGGACAAATAACAATAAGTCATGTGGAATTTATTTTCCACGTCAGCATTTAATTTTTTCTTTTTTAAATATATAGTATATCACTACTTTTACTAAAACACCTTTTTAATTAAATAAAAATAAAAAATATTTATTTATTTAATTTTATAAAAAGACTTAAACATCCTTTCTTTATTTGATGAGACAAAAATATCCTTTTAAATTAATCAAATTTTAAAATTAAAAAATTAAACAAAACAAAAATGGAGAATTTTAGTATACAGATCAAAGTTGGTACAGATTTAAAGATTTGTTTACACCACACTTTTTAAAGCCACACTTTAAACCGTAACTCTTCACAAAGAAAAGCGTCACCTAATGGAAAAAAGTAAATTAGAAGATTTAAGAGAAGAAATAATCAAGTTATCGAAATTAATAGACCAAAAATTAATGATTTTAACTAATGTTAACTGTAATGACACCGAATTCTTAAAATCAATACAAAATGATTTTTCTCAAAATCTTTATTTTACTATAAGTTTTATTGAAGGACTTCAAAAACCTGAAAAAACTTATTTTTCACACGGAATTTCTAAAAAATGTTATCATGGAAATGATTCCCCACATCTTTATCATACTTTTAACCCACAATTAAATTCTATAGTAGATATGCTTGAAGAAATATTAGTATCCATAAAATTTCAAAGAAATAAAGAAAAAGAGAATCCCAAAGAAGAAAAATTTCAAAATATAATCAACATAACAGATCTAAAAGTAAAACCACCACTAAAATTATGAATATTGAAGAAAAGTTAGAAGAAGTTACAATGCTTTTTAAACAATTAAAAATGGCTCAAGAAAATAATATTATGGAACAAGGATTTCAAATAGAAGAAGAATTAGTAAATTCTGAAAATATAGAAAATGAAGAACACATCCTAGATTATTCAAGTGACGAAGAACCAGCAATTCCAATACAAGTAAAAAATGAAGCTGGAACATCTAAAGATAACCAATCTCAATATAAATGGGAAACAAGTTTTGATAATTATGCTTTTAAAAAAGGGTTTATAAATAAAGATTCAAAATATACAAAAATACCATCAAAGTACGTTCCTAAAATCCAAGAAATGGAAGGAGAAAGAATGCTTGATTTAGACTGTAAAAAGAATGAAAAAGAAATTTTTGAAAATTGGTTGAATTCCTTTTTATTAGAAGCTTTTACTAATCCAAAGCTTAGTGAATTGTCTGGAAGAGATATTTGGAATTACATAGGATTTCATACTAAAGGAACTATAAGAGATTATATGACATCAATAGAAAACCAAATAATAGAAGATTTAGCAACAAAAATAACAGCTTATGATGAGATATTATATATAATAATGATTCTATATAAAGAATTTTTTGGAAAAAATATTATAGATCATAAACAAGAAGTCTATAATAAAGAATATCAAGAAGCAAAAAACCATTTAGCTAATATCCAGATATATGATCTATGTAATGTGGAATCTTATATATGTGAATATAGAATACATTATTACAAATTAAAAGAAGAAGATAAAAATCATTATCTTAGTATGTATATAACAAAACTTCCATATCCTGCTAATGAATTTATAATGGGAAGATTTATAAGAGAAATAAATAGAGGGACAATTGAAAATAATTTTGGTGGAGCAACCGCTGCAATAAGAGAGGAAATAAAAGAGCGTTGTATGCAAGAAGCAACTCAAAAACGATTTGCAAATATAATTAGAATCTGCTGTCAGGATAATGAAGAGATACCCAAAAAATATGGGCTTAATAAAAATTTTCAGAGAAAGAGAAAATATCAATTTAGAAAAAGAAAATACTATCCAAACTGGAGAAAAAAGAGGTATTTTAGAACAAGAAATAACAATAAAAACAAAAGGCAAAAAAGTAACTATTGCCCAAATAAAAAAGAAAACTGTAAGTGCTGGTATTGCCAAGAAGAAGGACATTATGCAAATGAATGCCCGAAAAAGAAGGATAAAAAAGATCTTACTAAACAAATAGAAATTGCTAAGTCTTGTTTTATGGAACCTTTAGAGGAATCTGATGATAACCTAGACTATATTTTTGAATATGTCTCAGAAACAGACTCAAAGACTGAGTAATAATGCCACATTTATTACTATAAAAATAACAGAAAAATTTATAAATGCTTTTATAGATTCTGGAGCAACACAATGCTTTGCTAGTTCAAACATAAAACTTGATTGGAAAAAATTAAAGAAACCATTAAGAGTTAGAATAGCTGACAAATCAATACATAAAATTGACCAAAAAACAGAGATGACTGAAATTTTTATTCAAAATTATAGGTTCATTGTTCCATCTATATATATGTTAGATTTTGGAATGGATTTTATCATAGGAAATAACTTTTTAAAACTATATCATCCATTCATTCAAGAATTAACATATATAGTTTTAAAAGCTCCACATGATTCTTCAATAAATCAAAAATCAAAACGTATAAAAATACCAACTACTACTATAGATAAGATCTTAAAATTTAAAATATTTTCTATATTAGAAACATGTTATTTAAATTTATACTTTCAGATAAACATTCCAAAAAATAATCTTGAAATAAAGATAGAGGAACTTTTGGATGAAATTTGTGCTGAAAATCCGTTAGATATTAAAAATACAAATAACGAATTAGTAAGCATTAAATTAAAAGATCCTATAAAGGAGATAAATGTTCCAAATAAAATTCCTTATTCTGCAAGAGATAGAGAAGAGTTCTCTTTAGAATGTAGAGATCTTTTGGAAAAAGGAATTATAAGATTAAGTAAAAGTCCTCATGCAGCTCCAGCCTTTTATGTCGAAAATAATAATGAAATTAAAAGAGGAAAACGAAGAATGGTTATTAACTATAAGAAGATGAATGAAGCAACTATTGGTGATGCTCGTAAACTTCCAAGAAAAGATTCTATTTTAGAAAAAATAAAAGGAGCGACTTGGTTTTCATCTCTTGATGCAAAATCAGGATATTGGCAACTTCGTTTAGACGAAGAAACAAAGAAATTAACTGCTTTTACTTGCCCAACAAAAGAATCAACAAGTGTGTTACTCTATGAATGGAATGTATTACCATTCGGATTAAAACAAGCTCCAGGTATTTATCAAAGATTTATGGAAGAAAATCTAAAAGAGTTAAATGAATTTGTTTTAGTGTACATTGATGATATACTAATTTTTACAAAACAGGATAAAGAAGATCATCTTCAAAAATTATTAATAGTTTTAGAAAGATGTAAGGAAAAAGGACTAGTTCTTAGCAAAAAGAAAACAAGAATAGCAAAACAAGAAATAGAGTTTCTTGGATTAATTGTATCCACTCAAGGAAAGCTAAAACTTCAACCAAATGTCCTAGAAAAGGTAAATTTATTCCCTAATAAAATAGAAGATAGAAAACAATTACAAAGATTTTTAGGATGTATAAATTATATTTCTGATCAAGGATTTTTAAAGAATATAACAGAATACACTAAAAGCTTATTTCCAAAAATAAGTACTAAAAAAGAATGGAAATGGGATGAAAAAGACAGTATGCAAATTCAAAGGATTAAACAATTATGTGAAAAACTTCCAGAACTTTATATTCCAGAAGAAAATGACTACTTAATAGTAGAAACAGATGCTTCAGACATAACCTGGTCAGGATGTCTAAAAGCTAAGAAAGCTATAAAAAGTTTGGAACAAGAAAAAGAATCACTAGATTCTAAATATTCCCCAAAGGAATTACTTTGCAGGTATATTTCAGGGACTTTTACTCCAACAGAACGGAGATATACCACTCATGAAAAGGAAACTCTAGCAGCAATTAAATCTCTTAAGAAATGGAAAATTGATTTACTACCCAGAAAATTTACATTAAGGATAGATTCAAGTTATCTAACAGGTTTCATACGATATAATTTAAAAGTTGATTATAATCATGGACGATTGGTAAGATGGCAATTATTTTTGTTACAATATCCAATAAAAATTGACTATATTAAAGGTGACAAAAATGTTATTGCAGATACATTAACAAGAGAATGGAGTTCGTCTACAACGCATTAGATCAAGAAATTCAGAAATACGAAGAAGAACTTGAAAAATGCAAGCATTGTCAGCAAATAAGGATACAGATCCAATCCCTCAAAAAGGCCATCGAAGCAATGAAATCAACACAACAACCAAAACCATAAGAGTTCAGCCAGCTAAGCGTGGTGGACAAATCAGGTGAAAAAATTCCAGAAAATAAAACAATTGCTGAAATTATCAAAAAATCCACCCAAGATAAAAAATATTATGTAATTTATAATGGCCCCATGAAAGGAGTATATGATGCCTGGGAAAAAGCAGCACCATTTACACATCAATCAAGGATAATTCATAAAGGAGGGTTTTTAACACTGGAAGAAGCAAAGGAATCTTTCAGGGAATATGAAGCTCTTCATCCAGAGCAAACCCTAAAAAGAGTAGATAAAGCTCCAATTCAAACTCAGAGAACAGGAATAATAAGAAACATTCCTACAAGGGCCGAAATCAAGGAAAAGAAAAGGGTCTGTAGATCAAATCTCAGAGAAACCCTTAACATAGTCCTAAATTGGACTGAAGAAAAAAGGGCAATCTTGGGATATTATCCTATTGCCAAAGAACAGCTAACAAAGCTGGTTATATTTCCAGAGGCTTCCCCATCTGACACCTATCAGTTTTTCCAGTATGGATTAATTGATACAATTTTAATTTTTAATGATTTGAAAATTATTAGTGAGTTTCCTGCAGGATTTATTGATGCAGTAAAGAGATTTAAAAATATGATTGACAACGTAAATCCAAGGGATATATCCCTAAAATTTACGAATAGTCAACCTATTTTTAATGAAGAAGAAGAATGCTTGGTTCCAGCACATCAAGTAATCTTCATGTCCGTCTTCCCAGGAAATTTTCAACCAATTGATCAAGTTCAAGATTAACAATCTACAGTCATGAAGGAAGACTAGCCAGTACACTAGCATGGGTCTTCGAAAGAACTCAAAAGATAACAAGGGAATCTCACACAAGAATCAACTATAAAAGCAGAAATACTTTGCTTGTGTCCAGTAAAAGGAATGAAATTGAAGAAAGAGAGATGAGACTCTTAGTGGAATTTGAATCAGCATTCTACAACTTATCTGGACTCTTAGAAAAGCTCCCCGAAGGGATAAAGAGGAATCTCTGCTATTTGATAAAAGACAGAGAAGACCACAAGTGCCAGCTATGTGTCTCAGAGTTATCTGAAGAAAGCAATAATAAAACGGAATCAACCCACATGATAAAGAAAGAAGACAACGCATCTGAAGGTCACATGATGAAAGAGGAGGACAGCACATCTGAAGCATCTCTCAACATTATTGCATAGTGACGTAAGCGCTTAGGTCATAGAGCACCAACAATGTAGCTGGTGCAAGATAATAAACAATGACGTAAGCAATGACGTCATAAGAAGGGTAAGGATTGGAATTGTCCATCAGACCCAACCATTATAAATAGGTTGCTTAGGCAATTGTAGAAGGGATCAAACAATAGAAAGCAGAAGGCTAAGAGTACTCATATGCCAGGAGAGCAAGGAGGAAGCGGCCGAGGCAATTCTATAGTTTGAAGAAGAATTCCCTTAGGAAAAACCAATTCTAAACTCCCCTCTGGAGTTAGTATCTACAATCTCCCCTCTGGAGATAAAAACATCTTATGTAAAATATTCTAAATAAAGGAAGTTTTTCTCCAGAAAGGTACGCCTTTATCTTAATCTCATAGTTATGAATTATTTAGAAAGTTTAGAATTAACGGAAGAATCTGATTATTATAGATTATCTGCCTTATTAGATAATGAAAAACAGGCTGTTCTAAAAACAGAATTAAATCTCAAATCAAATGAAAATTTTAATAAACAAAATCTTTTAAAAGAAGTTTTTAATAGAAAAAATATAATATACTATGGAAAAATTCAACTTGAAGCCCCTATAAAGATAAAATCTGCTAATGGAGAACTTGAAATAGCTTTGATAAATGATGAAGAATTGAGTAAACAGATTGAGAAAATTAAGGATCAACAAAAAAGATCTAAAATTGGATGGATTCATATTAGTACTATACAAGTCTTAATCAAATCTACATATATGAAAGGAATTAATTCACCGATAAGCTTAGCAATCTGTGACAAAAGAATTACTGATGACCCAATAGATCAAATAATTGGAATTGTTCATGGAAACTTGGCAAACGTAAATGTTAAATTCAATGCCCATCTTGGATATGCTATACCTTTATCAACTGAAAATCTTGGAAGATCTATAAGTTTGGCTTATAAATTTCACCGAAAGAATCTAATGGAACAAGACGATGAACCATTTTCAATTACATATGCAATAAATTATGCTTTAACAAATAGCCATCATAGTATAATATTTAAAAACAGAGAGAGAATTTATGTCGATGAATTATTTCAGAAAATTGTAAAAACAGAAATACCAAAATATAAAGCTATTGAAAACCCAGTTCTTTTACTAAAAGAACCATCAGGAAAATTAGTTTCATCGAATTTTCAAATAAGAGAATCCAAAATTAATAGCCCTTTAAGTTTATCTAAGTTAAAGATTAAAGAAGAAAATTCTGAAATAAAAGAATTAACAAAAAAGGTTGAAAAATTAAATGAAACCCTAAACACTAAGTTATGACAATAAATAAAGAGAAAATATATGTAACCTATCAAGATAAGAAACAAGAGCTCTTTGAAAGAGAAAATCGGTTAAATTATTTACAGTTTTCTGAAATAAATCACAGAGCATTTGAAACTCTAAAAATAATCTATGACAAATTGAAAGGAGAAGTTGAAGAGTTAGAAAAATTAATAGAATCTCTAGAAAATAGTGATGAATCGATGATAGAATTTGCAGAAATTCTAAGATAAATAATGAAGTATACAAAGATTGAAAGACCAGAAAACAAAATAAAAAGAAAAAGGGCGAAAAAATTAAAAAGTAAAATAAAGGAGTATAAAAGGGAATTAAATAATCTTCAGTTCGAAATTAATGACCTTATAATAAAAAGGATAGAAATAAGAACAAATATAAACAAGTTGGAGCTAAACTTAAAAAATTTGTAAATGCCTGGAACACCATATTATGACTTAAAAGAATTAAAGCTATTGAAAGAAAAAATGGAGAATGAAGTTGAAAAATTAAAAAGATATTTAGAAACAACAGAAAGTGTAAAAATAAAAGAAGTTTTGGAGGATTTGAAAAATTATAGAAAAAGACAAACAAATAAAAGATTTTATATACAATAATCAAAGCAAAAAAGAATATTATAAACTAAAACAAGATTGAAAAAACTATAAAAATGAAATCAGAATTAGTAATAGTAGAAATGCTCAATACTTTTGATTATAAAGTACCACCAACCAAATCTATACAAATCATAAATTTATTCGAGGCAAAATATGAAGAGTTAATAATTTTGAAAAAGAAATTACATTTTAAAAATTGGTATCAGAGCCAAGTTAACGATTAAGAGTAACACTTTTTCTTTAAACAACACTTTTAATGACTCGCTTTTTCAACCACAAAAAGACAAAAATCTGTATATATCCATCTGTACACTAGATGGACCCAACAAAAATATATCTAAAAAAATTGTTTTTGAAATCTAGGTTTCATAAATCCTTTTCATCTTGTCAAGTTCTTCCAATAAAAAATTGTTTCTGGGTTTCAAAAATCATCTTCATCTTCTCAAGTTCTTCCCTCCCCTTCGTATCTCTCTCTCTCTCCCCCTAGAGCTCGGTCTCTCTCATCTCTCTCACCATGGCGTCGCCGTTGCTCTCTGTCTCGTCATCGTCTTGCACATAGTCGCGCGCGCCTTCGTTGCGCTCTTCGTCGCCGGCGGCAGAAGCAGCAGGTTCAGGGGCTCGTCGTCTTCTTGCTTCGAGTGTCGCCGTCAGCTTCCTTCGCGCAATCAGAAGCTGCTTCATGATTTGGTGAGTTCTAACAAAGGTAGGATTTTATTGTTCCAAGTTAGTTGAAACTTGAAACCGTGACGCTGATGTTTTCTTCCCTTTTCATCGCCACAAAGAATCCTTATATTCTGGCTCACCCACTTCGCTAGATCACACTGTCATTTGATGATTCCATTAATATCATTGTTTATTTAGTTGTTAATCAACCACTTTGTTAATGTAAAATAAATTGAAATTCTAGGTTTGGGTAAATTGGGGACAGAGACGCCAGTTCATTCCCCAGAACAAGCTAGGTAACTTAATTGATAATTTTTTACAATAGATCAGTTGTTCATTCCTTCTTTGAATTGTCCAGTTATATTTAGGTCTTCCTAGTTTGTTATTAGTGCAACAATTGTCAGTGATTTGACTTTTAGGTTGGATACTACCTGATTTTGTTACAAAGTAGAAATTTGCTTCGATTCACACTTTCACTGTATCAACTGGTCTATTCACTCACATACAGCTCATAACAAGCATGCCAGTAGCATTTGTCATAGTATACGTAATCTGTAGCTAATTAAAATGCAGATTTTGATTATTTGGGAAGTCTTTTCTTGAACAAATTTTACAAAAATATATTCCTTTTGTTAATTTTGTCAATTCTTGCTTGTTTAATTGAAGCCATAGTGTTTGCTTTAATTCTGAGGTTAGAGAATAAATTACTACTATGATATGGAGAAGTTGAAGCAATGATATTTTCAATTCTTCACAGCCTTGGTATGATGATAATTTGATATTCCTCATCCCAGCCTTGGGAAGAGCTTAATTTGCTCATGCAGGTGGATCTTGCCTCTGCTCTGTCTTTCCTAGTCGTTTTATCATTGTATGTGTTTTTCGTGGCTTTTATAAGGACTTAGTTTGATGACAACATTCAATGTGTTTTGTTTCTCTTTAAGGAATAATGAGAATAGATCTTTCTTACTGTCTTGCTATAGAATTATTTAGTTTGATGACAACGTTCAATGTCTTGGCTCTTTTATTTTTCATATCCATTAAAATGATGTTGGATTAAGCTTTAGTTGATTTTTAAGTGCAAATTATTGAGACTTTTTGGTAGAGATTAGCAACAATTTAGATAATTTAGCAACAATTTTTCAAATAATGATAATTTAGAATTTAAATGAAATAATATAGATAGTATTTAATCATTATTCATTGCATATGTTTTAGATAGCAAAAACACTCGAATGAAAAAAGGAAATACTTGTTATTTAAGGACTGTAAAATTGATGAGCAAACCAGAGAGTTTTAAGGAACTAAGACAGCGATGAAAGAAGGAAATACTTGCTATTTAATTCTTTGTTGATTGTCATTATGAATCTTATATTTGGTTTAATATTTTTTCAATGGCATAGAACTAATTTTATTTTTTGTGCCTTAAAATACTAGTGAAGTCACTATCATAGTACTAAATATGTTTCAGGGATTTAGCCAATTTTAAGGGCTAGGTTATTGTCCTCGTCTATGTTTCACTTATTTTTTATTTTTATTTTTATTGTTATTTTTATTTTTATTTTTATTTCATGACTTCATAATAATAATAATAATAATAATAATAATAATAATAATAATAATAATAATAATAATAATATATTTCTAAATTTTGCATTTCTTCTCACTCATCTTCTTATGTAGTTAATGTCTTTGTTTCCCTGTTTCTGTGTTTTCACTCACTCACTTCACTTTCACACACACACTCTCCTCTCTGCTGCTTCTGTCACAGTTCTTTAATTTTGCTCCATGAAACCGTTGCAACACTAAGCTTGCTCTTCTTCATACAGTCACTCAAACCCTGTCTTGTGGCCCTTTTCAGGTTTGATCCTCAATCTTTATTTTATTTTGTTTTCAGTATCTCGGGTGTGTGTTAATTGACAAAAGTTTGTAACTTTCTCTGTGATTCTCTGAGCTATTATGTTTTCTCTGAGTGGCATTTTATGCTGTTTGCTTTAATTTTGGAACTGGGTTTTGTTAAATGCGAGAACTCTGAGCGAAGAGAACGCTTCTGTTAGCTCTAATGAAGTTAAACCATTTTCTAAGTGCCTGAATGAAGTGGAAAAGATTATTTCTTATGCTCCTGAGTCAAAAGGAGATGGAAACATCAATGGGAACTATCTGGATTCTCTTTTGGAAGATTTCAGGACCAGAGTCAATATTAGTTGCTCGAATGGTGATATATGTCCCAAAACGGCAATGTTTTCTTTGTTATGCCTTGTCTCAGATTGTTCAATATTTTTTTTGTTTCTAACAGATATGCGGCCGAGGGAGATCCGGCTGGTCATGAGTGGGTACCTGCCCTCTGTGATGTCTCAATCAGACCTGGTTGGTTTTGGCATCTTTCAGAACTTCCAAATTCTGCAATCAATCTGCTTGAAATATACTATAAGTCGGTTGGTCGAAATTGTCACTTGCTACTCAATGTGCCTCCAAACTCGTCGGGTCTCATACTTGGGGATCTACATGGATCCAGTTACCATTTGGAGCAGCATATATGATGATACAGTATTAACAAGCCATTTCAATGCCACTTAAGTTATTCATATTATCACACAAGACAACTCTCATACTGCTACTTCAACAACTACAATGTAAACTTGCTGGATTTAAGGCGCTGTTCATTTTCTAATTGGTACATATGATCTGGTAAGATAACTTTTTTTTTAAGTTTAATTGGAAATTTAATTAAATGAGATGGTGCGAGGTGTGATCGTGGTGGAGATTAACAAACAAGAATAATGGTAAGATAACTTTTCTTTCTCCATTTTTTTATGGTATAGGATCTTGAATCATAGACTTTTTCTTCAATTTCTTTTGTCGTTTTTCTGATCACTGCTTGAATCTCAAGTATTGCTACGCGACCCAATTTATTTGGGTACTTCAAATTTCTGACCTTTTTCAACTGGGGATGCTTAGTTTAACTCTGAGATTGATGAATCAATGTTTCTGAGAAGTGCCTTTTTATTAATTTACTATTAATAATATACATATCTATTTATGTTTTTTTTATCTATCTTAATGTTTCAGGAAGTTACACTTACACATCACAGGTTGCAGGTAGTAATTTTTTCTGTTATTGAATACATGCAATGCATTATAATCCTCTTGTTCGTTTTAACTTCTAACTATGAATTGATGCAAAGCATTATAATATATTGTGAACTTAGTAATTTACTACTCTGAATTTTCCATGTCAATCTTAATTTTTGCCTTAGTTGTGAATTCTCTGCCGAAAAATTCGAAACAACAGCAGGTCATAAGGAATCCTCCGTTTTTGACTCGTGCAGTGTTAATCAAGATCATTCTAATGCGTTGAAGCTTGAACTTGGATTGTCTAGTCCTGTGGTTTCTTCAGAAGTTGGGATTAGCCAACCCAAGGAGGAGCATGAGGTGGATGAATTGAGTGATGCTGATTGGAGTAATCTCACAGAAGTGCAATTGGAAGAACTTCTCTTGAGCAATTTGGACACCATTTTTAAGAGTGCAATAAAAAACATTGTTGCAAGTGGCTACACCGAAGAAGTTGCTAAAAATCCATCTTAAGGTCTGGCATCTGTTATGGATGTAAAGATATCATATCGAATATAGTTGATAATACGTTATGAATCATGCAGATTTGTTTGATGTATACATTAATTTGTTTTCATTGTCAATGTTGATCATAGAGGTAAGTAACACTCTTGTAATATTTTCCAAGCCATAATTTTGGAATTAAAGTCAGCAAGCAAAATACTCCATTTTTCTTTCTGTAAACAAAAATCACAATTTTATATTTTACACACCAGACACCACCAAACAACAGTACTTATGAATTGAGACTGCAAAAGGAAATTTCATAGTCTTCATAATTTGTTTTAAATACTGATATTATATGCTAAAAAGTACTAGACAAGAGGAATAAGAGATTAATTTTCATAGTATTTCATTTTTTTTCTTTTTTAAATATTTTATCTTACCTCTTCAAAGGGAACCATATGCAGTATCTAGTAGTAACAATTCTGCCTGGTGTAAGGTAAACCATACTTCATTGTTCATTTGTTCTCATAGGTTGCACTAATTCTCAAGTCTAAAAAATTATAAGATTTTAATATAGAAAAAAGGGATAGAATTATAGAAAACTTTAATTCATGGCACCAATGATACACAAGAAGCTGATTCCACCACCTGCCAATGCAATTTTACACTAACAAAGAGTAAATTTCAACTGATAACATCTCCTTTATAGCTAAAGAAATTTCTAACATGGGATGTATGGCTTATTTATTTATATGTCTGTTCTCTTATTTCTTTATTGATGTTTTAGCAATGCCTTAACATTTTCAAAAAGCAAAGATCAGTCTTACATTTAACTGATTTAAGTTCTATTTTCATCCAAGGCCAACTGCAATTTTACTCAATATATGGTTAAATTTTCTGAATCATCTCTTATTTATGCAGCAAATCAAAATTGGATTCAAGTTTGGATAATTAAATGTTCCCTTCACATTTTTTTTCCTGCATTCTGAAATTATGAGCAGTCTATGTGTTCAAAAATGAATGCAATAACTTTCTTTCATTCATGTGCTATTTTTACACTTTCAAAGGAATGATACAAGGAAGAGACCAAAATGGACAATCTTCAAAATGAAAAGAAAGAGCCTTCTGTACAAATTTGTCTCAACTAATCTATGTCAGTCTCTATGATGTACAAAAACTCAAAGTATTTATTTTCCTATAACTTTAAGCAATCAATATCTGGGAAGCAGCCAGTTCAACTGTTAAGATGAAAGATGATTTGCCAACATCCCTCAGATACCGCACGTCTCCATTCATCAGCTTCAGCAACTTTCTGCTGATGAGCAGACTAATACCCTCCTCGGATTCTTGTCCCTCTCGTCCGAACATTTGGTTCAGTAATGTTTCCGGAACACCAACACCATCATGTGTTATGCAGCAAAGATATAGAATGGCAAAGACTACCAAGAAATGGCTACAGTCATGTCATCCTCTGCCAACTACCAATTTAGAACTGAGAAGATCACAATATGGAACAGGTTTTTTGACCCTTTCTCTTCTTTTTCTTCTGCTTTGGAGGCTGGAGAACTACTTTGATGGCCGCATCAAAAACAGCCTTCACATTCTGTATTCAAAGGCAGATATCATTAGGGACGTGATATTATCTAACCTTTGGAACTTTTATAGATGCAGAGAACATATATGTACCTGCTGTGTTTTTGAACTACATTCGATGTAAACTAGAGCACCGATAAGTTTTCTCAGTTCCTCACCCTTCAACAAAGAGAGAAAATCAGATCACTAATGTATAAAGTAAGCAGATGGTCTCTCTTATGAACACCAACTGAAGGCTAAAAGACAATGAAATAAGACACAAAGCGATAGCAATGGATATTGGTAATGGAAGCAATGAAAGCTAGGAAGTACCTGCACTGTGGTGATAGGCGCTGCACCAGGATGATCTAGAAAAAACTGCTTATCATCCCGAAGATGTACACAAGTCGCATATTGGTTGTCAAGAAATGCCCAAGCAAGTTAATGATGACATCTTTACAATGAAAGCATTAAATACATATAATTAAGTTAGCACTATATATGAGAGAAGACAAATTCCAAAAGAAACTATATGAAAAATTGAGACCAGAGACAAAATTTTCAGAATAGAAATTCTACTTTTGTTATTGACTATCAGAAATGGAAATTCTAACGAGTCAATAAGAAAAGAACTTATGGAAACACCAGCTCCACCATGGCAAATTACTCATGTTAGGTAGTAGCAATCTTCTGTCACTTTAAACTTCCTAACACTCTTCATAAATCAAGGTTTTTTCAAGATTTATCAACAGCCATTTAGTTTTTAAAACAATCATTACATTAGCCTTTTAGTTAAACAAGGAGGTAAAGGGAAAAATTAAGAAAGCATTCCATGAAATGGTTTGGTATATTTGAATCAATTCTTGATTAAAGTCATCAATTAGGTAACCTTCGAGGATGAACTTCCTTCTCTAAACCACTACTGAATAACAAGCAATCAAAGGGAAAAAAATAACAGCAATGACATTGGAATCCAGAATCTATTCCCCAACTTTCTAATAATGAAAGAAACACAGTATGAGTAAAAGACAGCAATTAGTATGATAATAAGATGAAACTTCACAGGATCACGGAACTACTATCATGCTGAAGGTTATCAGGTAGATAACAAGGGCATCAAACATCAAGAAGGTAAAGAAAGAACAAGAATCTAACCAAGGTTATCACGTAACTTCAATTTGCTTCTTCAAAGCATCAAACACTTCCTGTGGAGACTTTTTTAGTTCAGTGACAAGCCTCTTGAAGGTTTCTTCAATGTCAGATTCAGTGATGGCAGAGTTCTCATCAGCAAAATCGCCCATCTTTAATAGCTTAATCCTTCTTCGGTAGGCAATTTGAACTTCTTCTGCCAAGTTAGCCAAATTAAGCATGTGGGAAAATGATTTGGCAATGACAATAGAATCCCCAGCATCAAGACCAGTTAGCATATTCCCAAGTTCCTCCAACTTCTCAGTCTTATGCTTCCTTTCATACTCAGCTGAAAGCTCATAACAATCTTGATCCTATTAAGCATCAAATTGTTTAAACTATAAGGCACAACAGGAAAATAACAAAGAAAGAAAAAATTACAAAACAAAGCGGAATATTGGGTTACATAACTTTGTGATCTCACCAATTTTTTGTTTTTTTTGTTTTTTTTGCAGTGGATTCCGATTTTATTTAAGCCTCCTGCATACATGGATTTGGATGACTTAGATATTAAAATGGCAACCTATGTGTTTGCACCAAATAAACGAAGGTTAAATATCTCATTATCTATATACTAAAAATTAAAAAAATAGTTCAATATTAATGTGATTCGTATTTGTAGTGATTCGTATTTGGTGACAACAAACAAATTTAGCGGAACTCGTGACAATTTCAAGTCATTAATTCCCAAGGAGCGGGTACATGGGGATGTAAGTGCATAATTAAACTGCTATCTCTAGCATACTTTAATTCCTAATATATTTATTATTTACCACATAGGTGTTAGATTTGGTGGCTACTATGCTAACCATGCAGGAGAAAGAAATAGGATGTCAAACACACTGGTATTTGCCAGCTGTGTTTTCGGTACGCAATGTCTTTTTCAAGTTTGTTATCATTTTTATTTATTTTATCTTATGACTTAATTGGTGTCACTGACTTAGTCCCTAACTATTAAATTCAGCAAATCATACTGCAATGTGATACCAAAATTGAAGTTCTGTTGAAATATTATCAAAAAGAATTTATGGGAAAAGTTGATGAAGGTCTAAAAAAGGTATATAATTTATTGTATTTTTAATTTTTTTATTATTTAATGGCATTTATATTTATGAACTGATATATACCTTTAAAAAAATGTATCTAGTAATATTCTAATACGTGAAAGTTGGTATTAGATTTTTTTACCTGTCAACGAGAACAACACACATTGCTATCTGATTGTTTTTGATTTGTGCAATCATCAATCAATTCTGCTAGACTCCCTACCGATTGCTACAAATAAAGAGCAAAAGAGATCGAGTATAGTAAAGCTGGTAAATTAACTTTTTCCATTTTCACTTTTATGACATTTTTTTAGGTTTCAAATATTGTCCTTTATTTAATTTTTTTCCTATATAAATAGGCAAAATATCTGGAAGATATGCTCAAGTATGACTCATTCTATAAATACAACACTCCGTTTAGGCCAAGGATACTTGATTTTGCATTTGTGGATATGCTAGAAACAGGAGAGCAAGCTCCTGACTCGTAAGGAATATCTGTATTTGTGTTTTCCTCTTTTAAATTTTTATCTGCATAAGCTAACCACGTCTTATTTAACACAGCAATGATTGTGGGGTATGGGTGGCAACTTAGATGACAAACTACAGGAAGACGTATAGTTATACAATAAATGTAATTTTCTTTTGCTAGAAAAAAAGTACTACAATTGCTAATGTGTATGGTTTTGTTGGTAACCTAAAATACTTATATTTTTCAGGTTAATCATGGTACAAGGATGCAACTTGCGTTGGATTTGATTTTAAGGCCCCACAACTTGATGCTGCATAATGTCATTGAATATGCTACCAGGAATTACAATAAGTATAAACAAAAGGAGTCAAACAAAAATTAAATATTCGTAATTGTCATGTAGTCATGTTTAGATTATATTAACTACTAAGACTTGTTAGTTTCATCTCTTTTACTTAAAAAATTATTATGCACTATATTTTTTATGGACTCTTGTTGAAAATTAATGTTTCTATCTTTCGTTCGATTATGGTTGAATTTAGGTGAAGATTAAGTTTCACTCTAGCATTTTAATTCCTTGAACCACTTCTGTGTTGTAAGCTTAATTGAAAATTTGATACTAAAATGTATTAAGCATTTTAAAATAAAAACATGAGAGAATAGTTATAATTTATATTTGAAAATCGGTTCGGACCAGCCGGTTGAACCGATTGAACCATGAACCACTACAAAAAACAACACAGACAAATGTTAAAACCCCCAATCTCAATAACCACAATTGAACCGTCGAACCGGCCAAGAACTGGTCAGTCGAACCGAACCGTCACCTATACAAATTTTTGGAATAATTGAAAAACGCCAAGTTCTGCAAACGGTTTCGAATCGACTGCTCGAACTGGTCAAATCGTGAACCGAAAAAAATAGCGGCTCAGACCATGATTTTGAAAACCGATTCGAATCGGTCGATCGAACTGTGGACCGGTATAAAAAACGAATCGGTCATATATCAAAACCGAAAGATTCAGAAATCGTCGTTGGACCGTCAAATCGGTCGAGAACCTGACGGTCGAACTGATCCGGGACCCAACCGATTTTCTTAAATTTGCTCAAAACGGTGCCGTTGGTTAGAGGAACCCTAACCAGCATGGTTCTGAAAATCGAACCGGACTGACCGGTTCAACCGGATTAATCGGGATCTAGTCAACTAACCGGTCCGGATAAGTCTAGAAACCGTCTGGCAAATAACCGGTCAAACCGGTAGTTAACCAATGAACCGGTAGAACCGTCTGGTTTTTAAGAAAAAAATATAAAAAAGAAAAAATAAAAAAAGAAGAAAGGCAAGTGCTGGAGCCATTGTTGTAAGAATCGGACCGGACTGGCCGGTTCGATCGAAAAACCGGTGAACCGGATCCAAAACCGATCCGGTTGAGTGATGTAACTGGATAAGGAAAAGAGCCGTTTCGAACCGAGTTGAACCGGCCGGTTTTGATAAAAACCGAAAAACCGGCGGTTTCTGGTTAAACGACCGGTTCAGAAATTTTTTTTTCTTTTATTCCTTTTCCAAAACGACGTCGTTTTGGTTTATTTTTTAAAAAAAAAAAGAAGAAAAGCCATAAGGGGTACCAATCCCCACCCCCACCCCCACCCGACCCCAGTTTCCACTTTCCCTCCCCTTTTCCCCCCAACCCTAACGGCGCCTAAGCCTAACCCTATCAGCCCTCCGCCAGTCTGCCTCACCTCACTCACCCAGCCCCCAGCCCCCAGTCGCCCGCCATCATCCTCTTCGTCTCACCGCCGGTCTGAACTCTGAAGGAACCAACTCAACCAAGGGAGTAGGAATAGGACAGATACAGACCCGCCACCCGCGAACTCGCCGTTGCCGCGAACTCGCCGTTCCAGCGCCGTCGCCCTCGCCCAGTCGCCCTTGCTTTTCCGGTCGAACTCGCCGTTGCCTCGCCCTTCTGCTCTGTGACTCTGTCAAACAGGTAAGCTCCAGTTCTGTAATCTGCTTCTGCTCTGTTCTGCACTTGAAGTTTAATGATTGTTCTGTCAAATGCATTACACCCGCTATGTTCTGCATTGCACTTGTAAGTTGTAAACTTACTTTTTTTTCTGCACTTCTTGCTGACTTGCTGTTATGAAAATGAATATGCTTGTTGAAATTGTTAAGCTGAATATCCTTGTTGAAAGCTTGAAATATGAAACTGTTGAATATGCTTGTTGAAATTTTTAAGCTGAATATCCTTGCTGACTTGTAAGCTGTAAATTTGTTATTTTGTTGATTTGTACTGGAAATATGAAACTGTTATGAATATGAATATGCTTGTTGAAATTGTTAAGCTGAATATCCTTGTTGAAAGCTTGAAATATGAAACTGTTGAATATGCTTGTTGAAATTGTTAAGCTGAATATCCTTGCTGACTTGTAAGTGAAAATGTCCCCCAACACCAACTTGATTGACTGGTAGCCAAACCCAATTTCTTTTCAGGGGCCTTATATTAGAAATGATTTAAAATAAAAGGAATGGTAAGATAGAAACAATAACAAGTCCAAATAGAGAAGATGTGGACTAAAATTAAAATCCCTTTCAATATAGTAACTAATGTTCTTTACACACAAAAAATCTTATAGACAAGAAAAATAATCCACAGAAGAATTCTCCCTCTGTTGGTACATGACAAAGCAATGTTACAGTACTTATATCAACAAAAATCAATGTGACCCAAACATGACAAGAGCACAAAAACTTACAGTAAGGTATTAAAAAAGACCCTTAATAATACAAATTTCCACTAGAAAAAAGAATATTTCCTTTTTTGTTCCCCCCTAGTATTGATATGGACAGACTCAGATTATTCTCCAATGCTTATAAAGCAAACAACTGTCTTCTATGCTTCAATAAAGGCAACCTCAAGCAGGAAGATCATTCTAACATTACAATGCACCCTTCAATTCTTTCAATTTGCCCTCAAACTACAGGAAGATCAAAGAGTTCTAGTAGCAGTCCCACTGCTTCCCTCCTCTCTTCTGCATCTCTTGTTAGAGACTTCACCACTGGTGATAAAAACTCGGTTTCTGCCATCTTCTCCTGGACAGTACTATTACAAAAGATAACTAAGAAAAGAAAAGAATAATCAGTTACACAAGTAGTAAACCGTAACTGGGAAACATATGATAAGGTATGAAACGGGTTTTATTGGTTGCAATCTTCTTTATTGTTTTCATTTAACATTTTGTTCATTCACTACTAACTAGCCTTTAGAAAGTTTTACAATGTCTATCATGGGTGCTTAGTATGATGTCTTCACTATTCATGTTGTTGTTTCCTTATCTTCTCTGTTAAAATTGTGGTCTACCAAAAGTAATATAGAAAAGAATATTATGCACAATGACATCATCGTAAAATTCAAAGTATGTTTTGATGAGCTTGTCAATGTTTAACTTGATCTAAAACTTTAGTCCAACAATTTTTTACTGTTACTTGATGTCACTAGTGTTTTTGTGGCTGATTTAATTTGATATATGGTGCTAGGTTTGCAGGAAAAGCTCTAGTGAAGCTAATCAAGAGATGGCCGTCTGTGATCTCTAAGTGTGTTATCACCCTTACCAACAAGTTGCAGGATTCCAATGCTGAGGAATATGCAGTGCTGGGTTCTTGTTCGGTCCTTGCCTCACAAACGGTTCTTAAACAGTTGACTACGGTAATGATCAAGCATTTTGTTTAAATTGTCTTTCTGGGTGGTTATTAGTTTCATGTCTCTTATATGCTTTATTTGATTCCAGGATCTGAAGTCATTCTCTTCATTTATCATGGCTATACTCTCAAGGTATTTCCATTTTCATTGTTTCTCATTGTAGTTAGAAATTGTTGTGCTATGAGTAATTTGAGAGACTAATACGTTGCTGGTTTCTCCTTAAAGTTCTGATCATGAATCCTTGAAAGCTTAGAAAGCAATTAATGAGGTAGACTTATCCCCTTCAGATGATTGTTGACTTGTATTGTAGTTTTATTGTCTTGATATAATTTAATAGTTCCTGATTTTCAACAGCTTTTTGTAAAGTACAACATCCAATTTTCTGGAGTATCTAAAAGCTTTTTTAGGATATCAGACAAAGACAACCATACTTGTGGACTGGGATTTTCAGATTTGGTTTCTCAAGTTGGCTCCATGAGTTTTGATTCCACTGGCTTGCATTGGCGGTAAATGGCAACTCATTTGGCCTTCTTTCTTTTCATATTTGACTAGGTTTTAAAGTTGTTTCACACTCACTATAGATTGAGATGGCCTGACACATGCTTTAGGCTCTGTTTCTTCACTACTTTTGTTTTATCTTATTCATCCTTGTTTTGCTTTCCGCTTTACATCTTTTTGACTTGCATATGCTTTCTATTTTATAATTTTGCACATTCAAAGCCTTAGCTCAATAAAATACTTTTCTCTTTCAGGTATAATTTAATGGCTAACAGAGTTTTGCTCTTGCTAGCTTTGGCTTCTCGGAACCACCCAAATTCATCAACTAGACTCCTGAGTGAAACAGCTGGTTTGTATTGCTTGTTATATACTTTTGAATCCTCCTTTGTGCTATCTTTTGTGCATTGTGTTTACTATTTATGCTTTTGCTCGTATAGGCCACTTTTTGAAGAATTTAAAAAGTCAACTTCCTCAGACAAGGATACTTGCAATTTCGGCTTTGAATACACTCTTAAAGAAATCACCGTACAAGCTGTCACCTGGTGAGAAATCTGCTGTACTCGAGGATTTGCAAGGCAATGCCAAGTCATCCCTTGAAGAAGCTTTAACTCACACCTTTCAGGAAGAGGGTTTCTTCAACGAGACACTCAATAGTCTTTCTCATGTTCATATCATAAGTGATTCTGAAAGTGCTTCTAGAGGAGGTCATAGAGGTCATAAGTGATTCTGAAAGTGCTTCAGGATGTTTTTCTGCTATGAAGCTTTTTACATTTTTGAAAGAAGCAACCTTGATATATATACACCAACATCACATGTAAAATTTTGCCGGAGGCATTCGTGGTTACACTTTGAGAACGACGAATGCGGAGGAGTCACATTGAACTGGTCACATCATGTTCATATAATGTACTAGTAAGAGGTTAAGTGTATCTTCTAATGACCCTGTAAGCTAGAGGAAGTTCATTGTAAGTCTATGACTCTTCATTAAGAAATGAAGGTCTATTTCTGCAGTTTCTGCCATATATAGCGTGTAAGTGACAAATATTTCCGAATGTGGTTTATGAAACACACCCGCAAGGAATGTTGCTTCACTTCACACAATCTTTGTGTAGTTTTATGTTTTTGTTTTATTGCATTTGATCTGATAGTTTCTTTTTCTATATATTATGATAACTTAGTAGGCGGAAGTTTTAATTAAGAACTATGTGAAGATGCTTTTAATTATAGGTTATTCTGAATTTATTAGATGAACATTTTGTTTCTCTTTATTTGTAAGAAGGGAGACTATGGATAATCAACATCATTTCACTTGTGATATTGCTTCTTTAATTTGTTATAGATTAGTTATAAATAACTAAAGTTATGATCAAACAATATACAGTGGTTTCATAATCCTAGTTGTCACTTGAAATAGGTATGTAGCTCAAAAAATGGTCTAACTATGAAATATGTTCTCCATCTCACTAGACTAAAATAAATACTGATGACAGTAAAGATTAATTTTCAGAGAATGGTCAAAAAGGAAAACTCAGTCACTATTACTTAAATACTTCATACTCAAGCATTCAAACTTGGTACATTAGTACTTGCTCTATAATCCCAGACTAACCCAAAATATCCATACTTATTTCCATGTGTATTATGCATCTTGAATGTAGCAGTGGCTAACCCGAATGCATACGTTATTTGCATGATGATGCAACCTTGATTGAACATAGGACAAAAATATAACTTCTATGTAACATATAACACAACACTGATCCCAACCATAACAAATGTGGAAGTATAAGGGACTCAGCGAAAGGAAACAATGGATTCCAATATTTGTGCCTCAAGATTAGCTTCATCGATCCACTTTGAGCTTTGTTGACGCAATAACTCTTTCTTTTCTGCCATCTTCTCACCATGATTTTTGACCTTCATCCTCCAATTTTCAAGTTTCTCAGCTCCTTCTTTTAACTGGATTCATAAGAATGACACATCAATAAGCGCATCAAAAGACTGTAAGAGGTTTAACTTAAACACATGAAATCAAGGCTGTGTGCAACAATAGGTCGAAGTATCTCTTTAGCGCACCTGAAAGATTCGAAAACTAGACTTCCAAAATATAAAAACTATACCTCCAAACTCCATGTCAGCTGATTATTGACTTATTTTTATTGTTTCTAGATGTTGCATAATCAAATATGAAACTAGTTCCTATTTTATTACTGGATTTTTTGACAGATTAGCAATGTAAAGTATAAACCAGAATGAACCAACTGACAGCTAAATACAAAACAAAGACCATAAAGGCAATAATATTAGAAATGTTGATTACGTAGCTAAGTAAAGAACAATGACAATGAACAAGGGTCAATCAATAGTGTGGTATACAAATGCAAAAGATAAAATCTAACCCTTTATATTTGGCCTAAGCAAAAGAATATCACAGAAAGGAACATCAAAGCCAGATTGAGGCCTAGTCAATTTTCAAAAAAAGAAAACAACAAGCCATTATGGCTCCAAAGAAAGAAAACAACACTTATTTCAAAAGTAGTTCAGTCATTAGATCAAGCACCTCGTCTGCACGAACACAACATTGAGCACATATATCTACCTAATTATCCATTGAGACTAATTAACAAACATTTGACGTGCATATTAGCTCAAACTAACAAATAAGCAAACCATTGAACACTTGGTGTGCACAACGAAATTCATAGAAGGGTGGGAAGAAGAAAAAGAAAAACGCACGAGTGTTTCTCTGAATTCGTGTTGTGCGATCTTGCGCTCCTGAGCCATGATTTGCGCAGCTTCAGCCTTGAGCTTCTTGCGCTCCTCATTGGCAACTCTAAGGGCTTCTCTGTGAGCTTCGTCCTTGAGCTGCTTCTCGATCTGAAGCAACTCCATAGCAAAGTCATTAATAATCACCAAAGCCACAAGGCCCTTCAATTCAGCACCAGATGCACCACCACTCCTCATCAAAGCTTCTTTTCCAGAAATAAGCTCATATAGAACAACTCCGAAAGCATATACATCTATTTTGGGAGAAACACTTCCATATACATATCTGCAAATAAGAGAATCCTATTATTAAATCTAAAAATCTCACTTTCCTTTCTAGAATGTGAATGTGTGAAGTTAATACTGAAAAACTTCTACTTTTATTGCTTCTTATTGGAAACAAGGAGATGAAGATCAAGGAATACTCTTTCAACATTCATAAACTCATAACTATGTACTAAATTAATGGGGAAAAAAAAGAACTACCAACACTTTGCAAGTTTAGTTAATGTATAATAGTTAGCATACTTTAATCCTTAGTTTGCCAAAAGAAACTGAATAGAGAGAAAACAGTTCATCATATTCTAACAGTATTATCATACATAAAACTTGACTATGCATGCAGCATCTATTCAACTAAAAGAACTGCAATTTAGTTTCTCATTAATAAAAAAATATATGCAACTTTTCTTTCAAATACTTGTAATCAAAACTAGTAACACAGAGAAATTATGAACCTCGCCATTGAGCTCTCCATAATAGACTTCACCAAAACCACCTTGACCAATCTTTTTAGCCAAATTGAAGTTATTTGTGGCATTGGCTAGTTCCTCATACGAAAACTCTGCTGATTTTTCTACCTTAACACCCATAATACTAGTATCATCTGAAGTTGAAGTTCTGTTTTTGGCATTATGAGAGGTTTCGCCAGAAAGAGGGACAATGTATAAGAGTTACTAATCCAAGCATGCTATTAGATAAAATAAGTCGAAATCCATATACCTTGGCGAACAAAGTTCTCGCTGGAATCTTTAGCTACCAATTTTTTGTTCCATATCTTCTTTCTTCTGTAACATTTAACATAAACACAAAATACCGATACGTACCGTAGCAATCAGATATATTTATTCTTCTGTAACATTTAACATCGTCCGTAGCAATCATCGCGAAGGAGGCTGACGGCGACACTCGAAGCAAGAAGACGACGAGCCCCTGAACCTGCGCGCGCGACTATGTGCAAGACGATGACGAGACAGAGAGCAACGGCGATGCCACGGTGAGAGAGATGAGAGAGAGCGGCTCCAGGGGGAGAGAGAGAGATATACGAAGGGGAGGGAAGAACTTGAGAAGATGAAGAAGATTTTTGAAACCCAGAAACAATTTTTTATTAGAAGAACTTGACAAGATGAAAAGGATTTCTGAAACCTAGATTTCAAAAACAATTTTTTTAGATATATTTTTGTTTTGTTTAATTTTTTAATTTTAAAATTTGATTAATTTAAAAGGATATTTTTATCTAATTAAACAAAAAAAGGATATTTAAGTCTTTTTATAAAATTAAATAAATAAATGTTTTTTATTTTTATTTAATTAAAAGGGTATTTTAGTAAAAGTGGTGATATATTATATATTTAAAAAAGAAAAAATTAAATGCTGACGTGGAAAATAAATTCCACATGTCTTGATGTTATTTATCTATATTTTAAACGTATCGGTACGTATATATTTATCATCGTACCGTAGCAATCACCATATAAATAACCTAATTATTATCAATCACGAAAATTAGTTAAACTCATGATTCTCCTAAGTTCTTATTCTTAAGCCAAAACTAAGATTTTAGACTTTTAGTCATCCATTCCAAATTAAACATTAGCAAACAATTATAGTGCAGAAAATTACACCAATCCACTGCTTCAAAGAATTAAAAGTTAAACTTACAAAACTTGAAAAATTTAGCAAGAATTTAAATCAACATCTATATAAAACATGCATATCATAAGTGATCACAAAATAAACAAAAAAAAAAGTTTCAATATGGGTCTAAAAAGGCAATATAGGTCTAAAAGGGATAAAATGGTTTAGCTTATAAGTTTAGGCACACGGACATGTTAAAATCCATATCTTGTGGGTCAAATACTCTAATAGGAAGTTCTTCTTTTCTCAATAGGAGAGTCCTCTAAGAACTTCATGTTCTTCTCCAAAAGAGAGCTTTTTTATCCTGTTCAAATCTCACAAACGGTATTCTCACACAATCATTATGCTATCTAATCCATAAAAATTACCGCAAAATCTGAAATATACAGCGTAAAAAATTAGCAACATATAATATGAATAGCATAGAAGGTAAAGTCATTAAGCTCATCAAGTTGGAAGAACTGAGGTATAAGAAAGGTTGTTTGAATGTGGTGGAAAAGATAATAAGTGATAAAGAGCTGAGCTTCAAAACTTGTAGGAATGCATTATTAGAAATGTAAAAAAACCCACAAGAAATTGCATATACTGACATTGGTTTGAAAAAGATGTTATTCACCTTCAAAGACAGGAAGAGAGGGTTAACAGATTATTCAGAATGGTCCCTAGAATGTGAGAGAAAATCTGGTCAATCTCAGATTATGGATGGAGGGTGAATAAGTTTTTGAAATTAGTCATGATTTCATGGAATTCTGGATTTAAGTTCATGGAATTTCACATGATCACATGAATAAAAAGACAGGAATTCTTATCGGAGGAATGTTGGGAGTATTGGCTGAGGCTGAAGATCCAATAGTGGATGGCATTCTCAGGAGGTCTTTTCTAAGGATCAGGGTTGGCATTAATATTACCAAAGCTTTGTCTACGGGTTTCTGTTAGATAGAGAGAAAATACTATCATTGTGGGTTTTCTTCAAGTACGAGAGGTTGCTGGACAGTTACAGTTTCAACTGTGGAATATTAGGACATGAGAAAAAAAACATACAAGAATCCAACAGTCATGACATGCTGGGATGCATCCAAGAAGAGGTACTTTTCAGGGATATGAAGATATGCAGCTTGACCTAGGAGTAGCCTACAAATTTAAGAGTCTCATTAGAAAGATAAGAGAGAGAAAAAATGAATGGGCTCACACCAAGCAAGCCCACAAGGAAGAAAAGGGGAAAGAGGTTCAAGAGGTGAGTTGATATGGGCCGAAAAAGGATGTTGAGCCCAATATTTTGGCAAATCAATTACAGGTTTAGAGTGTTGAAGGAGGTGGGCTGAATTTATATGCAACAGAAGAAGGGGAGGTGAACAGCTAACAAAAAGAAGATTGGAAGTTGGTCCGAGAAAAAAAATAGAAAAAGTAACCATGGGCCAGGAACTAAAAAGACTTATGACAGCAAAAAGAAAGAAAAAATATGTGAATGTTGATCGAGAAGGGATGAAAGAATTTCAAAAAAATGTTGAAGAGTGGAATGGGAGAAGAAGAACTCAAGAAGCTATGCAATGAAGCATAAGACAGAGAAGATGAATTTGTGGGGCGGCATGTAAACTTGGGTGAGAACGTCTACTATGTAGAATTGGCAAGCGATGAAGATGAAGATGATGGAAGGAAAGAACATGCTGTTTGGGAAACACAATTTGTAAAGAAGATGGAATTGAAGCTAAATTTAAAAAGAAAACGAGAAAATAAACATGTACCAATGCTTAAAAAATGAGAAATAGAAGGAAGAGCAAGAAGACAGGGAGCCTAAGAAAATAAAGAATAGCAGCATTGCACTAGACATAGGGGAGTATGAATTATTCATGTATGGTTCTGGTCACTTAAAGGGAATACAAATGGCTGAGGAGGCGGGCCTTAGCATGCCCCACCCTCAACCATGAGTATAATTGGTTGGAATTGTCAGGGAATAGCGACTGTCCTAACAATCTCCGAGTTATATAATCTTTGCAAAAAAGTTAAACCGCTCATAGTGTTTCTAATGGAAACTAAGGCTAGACAAGAAAAAATAAATAGAATAAAAAGAAGGTTTTATTTTGACAATATATTTTGTGTAGAACTCCGGAACATGTCTGATGGGCTAAGTTTGTTATGGAAATCTAATGCTAATGTTAATATTTATGAGTGGTGTGATAACTATATTAAAGTTAGTATTGATAACAATAATGGACTGAAATGGTATGGTATCTTTGTGTATGGAAATCCAGTTTTTCAAAAGTGAATAAAATTTTGGCAGGAGCTCACGGTAAGTAATGTGAACATGGAAGAATCTAAAACTTATTTGGGGGACTTCAATGATATTTTAAGTCACGATGAAAAGGTAAGCATTCATCCACAGCCAAGAATTTATTTAAAAACTTTTAGGAAGTTTGTAGATGATAATGGATTAATAGATGTTGATCTCAAAGATAGTAAGTTTACTAGGTTTAGTAATCCAAGAAATAACTTTATCACTAAAAAAAAATTGGATAGGGTGTTTGTAAATTAGAATTGGCTGCAAATTAACCAGAATGCGATTTTGAAAGTTTCTCTGGTTGTAAGTTCGGATCACTATGCATTAATTTTGGAAACACAGGCGTGAGTTTGAATAAAAAAAGGAGTTCAGGTTTGAGGTGTTTTGGGTAGAACATGAGGAGTTCAAAGAGGTGATTAAGCGGAGTTGGCAATTTGATGACAGGAATAGAAAGTGTTGGAATCAGTTCATAAGAAAGAGAAATAGATGCAAGAGGGAATTGATAGAGTCGAGTAGAAGGAAGTTTAAGAGAGTAGATAAATAAATTGAAAGAAAAAAATAGAGTTGCAACATATTCAGAAAATCCAATACATTTGAAAGTGATCATAGGAGAGAGAATGAATTGAAAAGTCAAATCTCAGAGCTATGGAAGCAAGAAGAGAAGTATTGGAGACAAAGGTCAAGGCTGAAATGGTTTAAATGGGGAGATAAAAATTCAACTTTCTTTCATGCAATAACAATTCAGAGAAGAAATAGGAATAGAATTGAGAAATTGAGAGATGAGATAGGACAGTAGATACAAAGAGAGGATATGATGAGGTCAGTGGAAAGATACTTCACCAAGTTGTTTACCTCTATAGGGGACAGGAACTTGGAAGATTATGTAAGAGAAATACCTAGGAGAGTCACTAGATAGATGAATGAGAAGCTAATGGCAAAGATCAATGATGAAAAAATTAAGGAGGCGATTTTTAGTATGGGTGACTTAAAAGCTCCAGGTTCAGATGGATTAAATGGGTTATTTTTCAGCAACATTGGAATATTTTTGAGTAAAAAAGTGTGTGAAGTAGCTAAACAATTTTTTGAAGACAGTATCATACCGAAAGATTTAGGTGAGACAATTGTTGTTTTGATTCCTAAAATGAGTCAACCGGAAAGCTTAAATCACCTTAGACATATAAGCTGTGGTATTATTTTGTACACGATTATAACTAGGATCTTAATGGAGAGGTTAAGGAAAGTGCTAGATGTTATTATATCTCCGATTCAAAGTGCTTTTGTAAAGGAAGACTCATACAAGATAATATAGTAATAGTACAAGAAGCTTTTCACAAATTAAACAAAAAAAAGTAGTCTTTGAAGCAAGGAAATAGCCATTAAATTGGACAAGAATAAGGCTTATGATAGATTGGAAAGGAATTTTTTGAAAAGGGTCATGAAAGAGTTCGGTTTTAGTAATGAGTGGGTGAAGCTGATGATTAGTTGTGTGAAAAGTGCTAGTTATAGATTTAAAATAAATGAAAAATTTTTAAGTAAGATCAACCCTCAAAGAGGTCTTAGACAAAGAGATCCTCTGTCACCCTATCTCTTTATTTTGGCTGCTGAAAGCTTTACTATACTCATGAAAAAAGTGATGAGGGATAATCTAATTTCAGGAATTAAGTTAGCTTCAACAGCGCTGGTGATTACTCATTTATTATTTGCTGATGATTGTACTATTTTTTCAGGGGCGCAATAAGAGAAAATTTATCAACTCATTCAGATTATTAATAAATATACGGAGGCATCAGGATAAAGAATTAACACTAAGAAGTTCGGGATGAATTTTGGAAGTCAGGTACCTATCCAGAGTAAGGTGAATGTAGAAGAGATCACTAAAATGGCGTCGTGGGAGGAACCCGGGAGGTATCTAGGGTTGCCAGCGAGATGGAAAAGATCAAAGAATAGAGCTTTGGAGTGGATAGAAGAGAAGATACTAGATAAAATGCAAAGATGGAAGGAGAAATTATTAAATCAAGCTAGAAAGGAGAATTTGATAAAAGTAATAGTACAGGCGATTCCAGTCTATGCCATGAGCGTCATTAAATTTCCTAAATCCTTCTGCAAGAGAACTGAAGCAGCATTCGCTAGATTATGGTGGTCGAATACTGGGAAGGAAAGAAGCATTCATTGGAAGAATTGGACAAATGACAAGGAGTAAAACAAATGGAGGCTTGAGATTTAATGACTTAGAATGTCAAAACGTAGCACACTTAGCTAAACAAGTATGGAGGCTACTAAAAAAGGAGGATGCAATATGCGTTCGGATATTAAAGGCCATTTATTTTTCTAATTACAGCGTATGAGAGGCAGTAGAAAAAAGAAACACATCATGGATATGGAAGAACATGTTGGAGGGAAGAGATTTTCTTAGAAGACAGGGTAGGTGGAGTGTAGATATATATTTGGGAAGATAATTGGATGGTAGGAACAGAAAAACTGGTAAGGTGTGGAGATGGACGAATTAGAAAAGCGAGCGAGTTGATGAGAGATGGGGAAGGTTGGGACGCGAACATAATTTAGGAGATATTTTCTATTAACATTGCCAAATTAATATTGAAAACACCCATAAGTTTGATCAATAGAAGGGATCATTTTGTTTGGCTGTATAGAAGCGATGGACAATACTTAGTGAGAATGGGGTATCATTCTGCGAAGGAGGATAAAGATGCAAAGGAGGAGAGTAAACTTAGCAAAGTTCCAATAAGTCAAAATTCAAAGTTTAGGAGACACTTTGGAAGTTACCGGTGCCACAAAAGGTAAGAATGTTTTTATGGAAAGCAGTGTATAGAATTCTGCCAGTAAATACAAATTTATATCAACAAAAAATAGCAAAAACACTCTCGTGCAGCATATGTCAGCAAGAGGATGAAACTATCGAATATGCTTTATTATTGTGCCCGTGGACCAGAAAGATGTAGTTCGGTTCTAACTTACAAATTGTGCTTACGGTTTATAATGGGAGATTTTTTTTTTTTTTTGGTGACTATAATGGGAGATTCTTTGGGAGATGGATGATGGATACTATAATTAAAATTTTTTTAAATAAAAAGACTGTTATTTTATTAAATATATTATTAGAGATAAATTATTTAATATAAATTATTAAAAATATATGAAAAAATTCATAAAATTAAATAAATTTAATTAACAGTAACCAAAAATATTACGACTACAAATATTTTTGTTCAAATATAAAAATTTCGAATGTCGAATACATAGACTCAAAAAATTAGGAGAATTAACATGATTATTAGGATAAAAATTGAAAAAAATTACTAAATTATATAATTTAAAGATAAGAACGACATTTAACTTTTGTGGTTAAATTTTGCCAACTATATTTCTAACCCAATAAACAAAAAGTATATTTTTTTTCATAATAAATTTATGTCATTTTTTTCTGCACTAAAACTTACATTTTACTATAATTAAATTTTTTTTAAATAAAAAGACTGTTATTTTATTAAATATATTATTAGAGATAAATTATTTAATATAAATTATTAAAAAATATATAATAAATTTAGTTAATTATCATAATCACATTTAAAGTTATGAAAGTTATTTTTATATAATAAAAATAATATACTTTAAAAAATATTTTTATATAATTTACTAACAAATATATATGTTATTTATCATAATTTTTATTTTTAATAAAAAAGTATTATTATTTTAAAGTGATACGTTTTAAAAGTGTATAAATATTATTTTTATTTTTTTTTAAAAAATTATGAGATAGTAAATACTATTTTTTTTTTAATTTTACCCTTAGCATTTAATTTTAATTTTACAGTTAACATTTTAATGTATTTCAATTACACTATTAAAATGAATAACATTAGTTACAAATTATTAGTTATATTAATTGCTTGATTTGATTAAAATAAATATTAAATTATTTAATAAATAATTAATAAAAAAATAAAATAAATAAAATTAATTTAAATTTTCTCTTATTATCTTTTATATAAAAGAAATCATGCGCTTTATACCTTCTTTCTCTCTCTTTTTTATTTTAGTTATAATTTTTGTAATTTTTCATTTTTTGATTTTATTTATCTTTATTTAGCCAAAATTTTTTATGATTTTGTTTTATATTATTTTTTTATATATTTTGATTAATATTTCTTAAGGGTATTATTATTTTGTTTATTAATATTTCAAATTTTCTGTAATATAATTTTAGAATTTGATTAATAAGTTCTTTTTTATAATATATTTTTTGAATTTTTTTAATACGAACATATCTTAATTTTTTTCATCTTTTATATTCATTAACTGTACTAAATTTTTTTATAATATATTTTTATCAATTACGCGTATAGTTTTTTCTATCTTCTTCTTCTTTTAGTTACTTATTTTTTTGTCTTATTTTTGTTGATTTTACTTTTATTCTCTATATGTTTATTATATTTGACTTCATCTTAGCTCAATTTTAAGATTATCTTTGAATTGTATAAAATTGACTAGTTTCTTTTAAAATATGCTTAAACATATTATCTATTACAAACAATTATTAGAATAAACAAATAAAAATAAATTGAATATATAATCTAACTTAAATTAAAAACTTCAGAAAATATCAACTAATTTTATTTTTAATTTTTCTATAATTTTGTTTAATAGTAAAAATCTTTTTATAGCCACTAGTATCGTTGATACGAAAAATATAAATTTTTATAAAATAAAATAAAATATATAAACGATAAATAACATATATGTAATTTTGAAGTTATTAATCATAAATTATAAATAAATTTTTAAAAATAAAATCTTACAAATCAATATGTAATGTTTTAATATTTTTTAAAATAATCATTGTTATATATATGAAAATATGATTCATATAGTGTTTTACCATTTATCTTCGATTAATATTGTTATAACAAGAATACATGTGATTTTATGAGAATGATATAGCGTGGACTTTAGTTATCTAGAAATTTATTGAGTGGCTGGAGTAGTTTCACATCATGAAACAACGAATGTTAGTAATTGGGATGATGAGAAAATCAGACAAAATGGATATTCATAGGAATTACTCGCGATTTGGTGCTAAATATGAAAACCCAAAAAATCTCTACGGGTGGAGACCCATCCAAGTGAAATAGATGAGAACGAGAACATAGTTATTCGCCTCATGGGTAGGGATGGCAAAAATATCCGTATTTGCGAATGCTCATGGGGATTATCCTAGCGGGGAGGCAAACGGGGATCTGCAAAATCTCCATGGAACGGAGATCCACTACACAAATAAATGGAATAGAGGTGGGGATTGAGGTACTTGTCCACGAGGACCCGTAAAATTCTCATGAAAGAAAATTTATTTAAATGTCCTTATATATATAAATTGTGTAAGTAACCCTAATTTATTTTAGGTTTAATTACTCTATTGGTCCCTATAGTTTCACAAAATTTTCAATTAGGTCATTATACTTTTTTTCCTTTTAATTAGGTCCATGCACTATTTTTTTTCAATTAAGTTCCTCTTGACAATAATTGGCTTAATTTTATAGGGACCCAATTTTATAGAGACCCAATTAAAAAAAAGTTTTGGTGCAAGAACTCAATTAAAAGAAAAAAAACTACAAAGACCTAATTAAAAATTTTGCGTAACTATAAGGACCAACAGAATAATTAAACTTTCATTTTATTTTAATTTGTAACACCCTAATATTCAAATCCTTTTGTTCGAGTCATAAGTCACTGATATTACGGTGGTACGACTCTCAGGTGGATCTTTGATATATAAATATAAGTATAATTAAAAAGAGTATTAATCGAGAAGCTTGAAAAGAGTAAAAATAAAATCACGAAGACGTATCACTCACGTATGGACAACCAAAAGATAAGGCATGAAGCCAAAAGCGATATAAGGATAGAGGCATAAAGGAGATTAAGAGATAGACAACAGTATAGATATATAAAACATTAGTAAATAGCCACTAGTCGCGAGCCGCGAAGTTTAGGCCGGCTAAGGTACAGTATGAAAGTAATTGACAACAGAACCTCCTAATCTCTCCTAAAAGAAACATAAGAGCCTCTATAGGCAAATTCAAAAGAGTTCAATACATAATAAAGCCTTTCAAAATAAAGGTGGAGATATTCTAAGCAAAATATAAAGTGGAGAATATAAAGATTTTCGCCGTCTCTCAGACAAACCACAACTCACTTCTGAGCGCTTGGACCTGTATCTGAAAAACAAGAGATATATACGGAATGAGAACCCCCGACCCATGGGTTTCCAGTACGGTAAAAGTGCCAAATAAATACAATGCACTGCAATAAAAACTCACTATGCATCCAAAACTTCTTTTCACCAAACATTCACCCTATGATCTTGCTAATCCATAAATAGGCAACTGTCTTAAGAGAATGCTAAATCTAATTCATCTTTCTCATGCTTCTCAACTTGTTAATTCTCCAAAAACCAAGACCAGAATTATAAATAAAACCATCACCAGTTATTCTGCCTCAACAATACTATATCAATATATCATATCCTCACCTGGAGCAAATGAATTCACTTCACTGCATCTACCCAAGGAGCTCAAATTATCTCATTCAATAATCATCATCGAGTCATCTCCTCAAGAACAACCCTCAGTGTCCGCCGACCCCAGCATGAGAGTCCTTTCAGTTGTACAAACACAAGCAATACAGGTAAGTAATACACAATTAAGGTACAAGTAGAACAAGTAGCACATAATCAGGTAACATAACATATATGATATAGCAATTCAAAACATATACAAATGATGAATGCCTGTCCTATGGCTGATGATATTATCTGTCGGTTATATAGCCAACCCGACAAGTCCTAGTAGCTAACCATTGGACTGTCCCTCTGTCTTGCATCCCCAACTCGAGTTATTCTTGATTATAATCATAATCATAAAACACCCACACTGGTATTTTTCCATACAACACCCACACTGGTGTTTATCCACGGGGACGAGCTCATCCGGAACTTTTATAGTGTCCGGCCACACTTACGACATAGGACCAGCAGAGTATCGAGTCCCCACCTGGAGCACATGGTGGCTAGCCACTGCTTTCACCCAGGAAAACTCGTATCTCAGACAGTGGAAGTGCAACGTTCACATTTCATTCAATACGCATATATGCAATCATACTCAGCCATAATCAATAATGGCTCCGCCGTAACTCGGCAATAACTCAGCCATCCGACTCATAGTTCAATCCAGAACCAGCCATTTTATTAACAAATACAGCCCTTCGGCTCATGGCTCATAAAGCACTTCTATCGCTATCCTCCGTATCTCATATAATCATCTTTGATCATCATTGATCATAAATTTTCCCCTTTCTTCATTCACAAGTTACCACATCCCCTAGCTCATTTCTCATTGCTAGGCATATCGTAATGACTTAAGACACAAGAGGTGAGATCGGAGGCTTAGAAGTATGAAATTTGGCTTTTAAAACTAAAAAATCAACTTTGGAATGAAAACAGGGTCACGCGTGCACGTCGTCCACGCGCACGCGTGGAAAGTCACAAAGTACATCGACGCGTATACGTCACCCACGCGCACGCGTGGATGGGAAAACAGCTAGGTGACGCCTACACGTGGGTGTGGTTTGTGCCCCACGCACAAAAATGACACATTTCTCGCACAACTCTCGGGAAGAATGCTGGGCAATTGGTGCAGTGCGTCGACGCGTACGCGTCGCCCACGCGTACGCGTGACTGGTAAAAATCTGAAAAACGACGCGTGCACGTCGGCCACGCCTACGTGTGGCTATGCGTTCTACCAAAATTTTTTCTAAGTTAAAAGTTGCAGAATTCCCAGTTTCAAACCCCAATTTTTGGACGAGTATAACTTCTCCGTTTTAAATCATTTTTCACCCGTCCTTCGAACGGCATAAATATTTCCGAATCCAATGTCATTCCTAAATAAATTTGGCACAAATCGGGGATCTGGAGCCCAAGTTATGCTCCGTCAAAGTATGCCCAAGAACCACATTTTCATATAAAACCACAAAGTGCCATTTTCAAAATAAACCAATTCCAACCCTTTTCAAAATCAACTAAAATATACCAAAATCAACTTCAAGCCTCCTCAACTCATACATTACCCCTTTTATCAAAACACAAGCCACCAATCCACCATTTTAACCAATCTCAATCAATTACCTCAATTTCAAACACAATATCACATATTATATATATCTCCTCATCCCAATTTTCAACAATATCATTTCCAATCAACCATCAACATATACAATCGATATCATTCTCACCATCAACATGGTTTCATCCACTACTCAACCTCTACCAATCATCAAACATATAGCAAGCATGCATATCTCTTATTCTTCATACCATCAAAACATCAATATTAATAATCACACATATGACCACATAATTTACCTCAACCAAAACTAAATATACCTCATCTACACAATTTCATCCACAACCATCAAATTTCACATTTCAATTCCTCAAACCTTATTATTCAATAACCAAACCAATTGTTCACACATTCAATATCTAAAATTCATCCAATCACTTATATCATCACACAATACACACATCAACTTACCTTCCTTACCTCTTTCCGGCCTCCGACCCAAAATTCACGGCCTCCGGGCCAAATTCACAATTTAAATGCATATTCCACAAATTAATACTCATTATCCAATTTATCAAATTCTCAACACACCAAACATACAAGGCCACACAATCCTCAACTCAATCATTAATTCACATTACATATCAACTATGCATATTAGCACCAACCATTTATACAATTCAAACTTAATCCTACGGGCATCTAGCCTAGAAATTCTCATCACACCACACGGTACTTAAATGAAACTTAAACCGTACCTCTTGTAACCAAACCAATTGAGCCTCTTCTTTAGAAGTCTCCACCAACCTCAACTCCAAGCGTCACCAAAGCTCCTCAAGCAACACCAAACTCCCAATTGTGCATCAAAATCACTAAATACACTAATATAACCAATTTCACATATATACATTAACCTAGAGTTCATGAAAATGATAAATCACAAGGGTTTGAACACTTCTTACCTTAATCCACTGAAGTTTGTGATAAATATCACCCATGGCTCATACTAGAGAACTCTTAAACAACCAAAATCACAAGATTTTCTCAAAACCCAAACCAAACTCGAATTTAAAGAGAAAAATAAAAAATGGGCACAGGACAGTAGATTACTCACCACAAAACTTAGATACAATTGTAGAGAATGAGAAGAGTGACGCGTGACCGCAAACGGCTCGTCAATCGGAGCTTTGTAGCTCAAGTTATGGTGATTTGAAAATTAAAGAGAGTTAGATTTTCTCTCTTCTCTTGTCTCTTCTCAATTCAGCGCCTCTTTCCTTATTTTTAAGGTGAATGAGCTGAAATGCTCATAACTAATGTTTATATATGTTAGATTTTGGACCCACTTAAGTCCAACACATGTCGTATTATCATAAGTCAAGCTCCTATAGCAACGTTAGTCACAAATCACAACTAGGCACCACATATATATATTATCAATTAGTCACATATCACAACTAGCCATCATAGAAGACACCATATATATATATATAATCAATTATTAAGTTATAATTAATTTCTAACCTAATTTAGGATAATTGAAATTTAAAGGATTGAAATGATTAAATGTCGAATATTTTGTACATACTACTTTTTTGTTATTGAAATTGAAAAAGTGGTTAGTTGTTAATCAATTTTGAATTTAAATTTAAATGTATAAAATAATAAAAAATTTATTTTAAATTTTATCTTACTAAATAGAACTAATTTTAAAATAAAAAATTACATTATATATTATAGAATAATGTAGTTATTTGTTTTTTTTAAGATAATTATTATTAAATAATATGGTATAAGAAATTAGAGAAAAATGTATTTACCAATTTAGGGGGATAATACTTTATTTTCTAATAGAATAAATTATATATTGAATAATAAAAGTTATCATGGTTTCTTTTCACACAAATTAATACATAACGACAATATTTCAGTAATATTATCAAGGAATATTAATCAATTAAATAGCTTTATAAATTATAATGACATAGGTCTATAAGTTTGGAAACTTGAAAATTATATCATAAAATACAAAATTTTAACTGATAATAATGTTGACCATATTATTTTGGGTTTGAGAATGAATATGATACCAATAAATAAAACTGTCACAAGTAAAATTTTAACAAAGACAAATTTCTGTAAATATTCTATCATTGAGAAATTATTCTACTTTAAAAATAAAGGATTAATCTCTACATACAAGTGTTTTGCGCTTACAAGCTTTACAAGCCTGAAGAGAATGAAACCGACTAAACGCGCTGCTTATGTTACGTGCCTCTTTAACAGACTTTTAAATCAATTCAAATCAATTAACGTGGAAATATATAACTTCCATTTTTCAAAAGATTTCGTTTCTTTTTTTTGAGTTTCTTGCCAAATTTGTTGGATCTCTTTCGTGCGTTTTCTCTTTACCTTTTTATTCGTTGTTTTACCTGCATTTATCACGCGTGCATTTTCTCTCTCTCTATATTCTTGCTTCGTTTATTTTTTATTTTCATGGTTTCTGAAATCAAGCTTTGAAATCGTTTTGAAGATAATGGAACTTCAGAAATACACCCAAACGATTACAAAAATACATCCAAACAATTATAGAAAGGATTACAGAAATACACCCAAACGATTACAGAAATACACCCACATGATTATAAAAATACACCCAAAGAATTTAAGAAATACACCTAAAATATGGGGGAGACAGTATATTTCTTCTTGAAATCTTTTAATATTTTGCTGGTTAAGAATGAGGCACATGGCAGAGACAATCTAGAAAAAAAACCTAGAAGAAAAGTAAAACAGTACCTTGAATAATGTTTCTTCGTTTTTTCTGGTGATTTTTGATGGAGATTTGTATCTTTTCTTGATTTCTTCTTCTCTTCGCGAAGAGTTGGAATGTTTCTGCAGAATCGTAGTTTGTTTCGAATATCGCTTGAATATTGACGGTTTGCGTTTTGATTGAGGAAGAAGAGGAAGAATGCGGCATAATGAACGTGTTGTGGAAGGGTGATTAAGGCGCGTGTGTTGGACGCTCGATTATAAAGAAGTGGTGCACGTGTTTTTTTCTTGGACTTGGGCCAACTTGTATAGTTTGTAAGCCAAAAAGGCTTGTATGTGTAGCAGGCCTGCAAAATACTATTTTTTTCCCACGGTATTTTCTAACTCATCAGGTCGAAGACTAATCTACCATAAATTAAAGCTCTATTTATTAAGGATCTATCATTAACCAATGAGTTATTACATATACAATGTGAAATTCAAATCTCTAATATTTATTTAAACAAACAAATAAAATAAATTACTCAATCAATCCTAATTAATTAAAATAAATACTAATTATTTTTAATATTTTTAAAATATTTATAGTGAAAATTATTATATATATTTTTTATTTAATTTTTTAATAAAAAATTTTGTATTTTTTAATATATTATTCTGTACCGTATAAAAAAACATGCACTAATTCATTGTAATAATACACATACTGATTTGAAATTAAATTAAAATATTATCTATTTTTTAATTTATTATATATTAATCATGCATCTATCTATTCTATTATATAAAAATCGGATTTCTGCACTTAATGATGGAGATGACGTGGCATGCTCCGAAGAGTATTTTTCGATTTAATTATTTTAACTCATTCAATACAATTTATTGCAATGACTTAATTATTTCAACTAATTGATTTGATTAAATATTTAAATATCAATATAATTTATATTACTTAATTAATTATACAATATTAATTGTAATTCGTTATATTAGGGAATTGGTTTTTTCATTTATGAAGTCTAAAATAAAATAAATAATTTATTGTTTATTCTAATTAAATTCATTAAATTTAATTATATATGAATTAATGTTAATTTATAAATTATTTTATATTATAATATTCAATCAAATAAATTGTAAATTAATTTAAATTATATACGCACGGAAAAATAGATTTAAATGTGATTTATATAGTATAGATAGTATTTAATTAAGAATGGTACATTTTTAAGTGTTTTAATATGATTTAATTATATCAACTAATTGATTTGATTAGATATTTAAATATCAATGTAATTTATTATAGTATATAATACTTGATTAATTTTACTATAATAATTGTAATTCCTTATATTAGTTAATTGGTTTATTATTCATTTATAAAATCCGAAATAAAATAAATAATTTATTGTTTATTCTAATTGAATTCATTAAATTTAATTATATTATATATAAATTAAAGATAATTTATAAATCACTTTATTTTCTTAGCCTTTTATATTATGTGGATGTTTAAGTTTTAAGTTTTATATTTCGTTAAGTAAAAATAATATAAGGCAAAACTTTCTTCATTCTAAACGGAATTATTCTATGTATTATTAACTAATATCATTAGATTTGATTTATTAAAAATATGAATTCATTTATATAACAAATTATTAATTAAACTCATTCTAGAACGTAAGCAAAATAAATTAATTTCCTAGGCAGCCCAATGTAGATTTATGATTTATACAACAATTAAACAAAATATAGAACTTGTGAATTATGATCAAAAGAGAATAAAAAAGTAGGGCCCACACCATGTTGGCTTGCTTGCCTCCATTGCATCTTAACAAAACATGGGCCTACAGAGACTAATTCCGATTACAAGCTGAGCAGATAGAAAACCTATTCGAATCTCATACAATTAATTTCAACTTGCACCCAAAGTTCTTTTTTAGTCTTTTTAGGTCTTCTCTCTCCCAGCAAGCAAGTATATACGCTAGCAATAGAAAACGGCGTCTTGGCACTGGCAACTTCAGAACGGCAAAAATGAGAAGACTGGTTGCTCATACGGCGACGGGTTGATGACGGAGTTGTGCCGGCGAGGAGGTCGATGACGATCGGAGATGCTAATGTGACCAAAGAGGTTAGATAGCGGACCGGCAAAAGGAGACTTTCACTGATATTATTGTCGTTCAGATCGCCGTCGCACCGGGACGCTCCCTATCTGTAACTGATGGAGGTGAGTTGCTGCAAGGAAGGCATAGATTCAGATCTTATTTTCATACTCCTTTTTTTACTCAGTACATTTTGATTTGCTAGTATTTATGATGTAGAATAAGTGTTTTATTTTCAATTCAAATCTTTTTTTCATTTTTAAATCATCAAGACAAATTTTTTCTTCTTTTAGATTATGGAGGATATGTGATTTTGGATGCACTCCAATTTTAAAATGATTTACTTGAAAATATACCTCTTCTTAGTTGCTATAAAGTTTAAGAAGTGTGGTCCTACAATCTTACCATGCATAATGCTAAAATTTATGTTTGCTCTTATTTTTTTCATTAGAGAAAAAATGGTTAGGCGATATGATTTGTTGGAGATGATTGTATCGCCAAAAGAATGTTGAAAGATTCATGTCAGAGTAATCAGACTTTGGCCTTTACCGAGATTTAAAGACCCCAAATTCATTAGCTCCATTGAAATGGTGTTGATGGATGAGCAGGTACTTCTAATTTTTTTCATACACACAATTATTTCTCTATTTTCATACACTTTATCCCATATTTGTATGATAATCACCTCTTAATTGTCATAATTTCAACCTTAACAGTTTCCTGCTTTTCTTAGGACTATTCATTTAAAAATAGAACAAGAACAAAATCCAATTTTGTGTTTTCCTGTAAGAAAACATAAGCTTTTTATCATAAAAAAAGATTCTACAGTCAAAAACAGATTTAATATATATCTCATATTGTATTTGGCCAATAAAGAAAGGAATTAGAAGACTTTTAGCTAGATTTTCATAGACAGTTATCTAAAATTATAAATTTTAGCTTGCAAAGACATGCACTAATGCCAAAATACATAATTACTAAATAATGAAGATTGGATATAAGAGTTTTTGCTGACAAAAAATAATAAAATTTGAGTCACTCTTGCTTTCACATCCTAAAAAAAATAATGTATATTTTTGATAAGAAATAATAAACACATCACAACAAAATTGAGAGTCAGATTATTCCTTACTTTTTTGTTTATTATTCTCATCTTGAAGACTTAAATTTCTTCTTCCCTTATGGATGACAACTAACAAAAGAGGTTTGTATTAAAAAAAATTGTGCTAAGCATCTCCAGATAGTGTTGACTGTTAGGAACCAAGCAGTTTAGCCTCCACTGATTTAACATTCAAAATTTTAGACTAAATCAATCACATTAAATAAAGATGCATATGAAGGGAAAAAAAGAGAGAAATATAATAAGAGAATGACTACTAACACATATGCATGATTGTCGTTAATCTTAACCCTCTTCTACATAACACTTAATTCTCATGCATGATTGTCATCACAAATTTTTTTCTTTTTAATACCTATGGTTAAAAAAAATAAATCAAAAATTTTCTCAACCTGTTTTTCATATGAGTTGTGTGAAAAAAAATCAAGTACAAAAATTTTATACTCAAGTGAAAGTCACTAAACAATAAAATTAGTCGTTTTAAATTAAGTATTTTAATTATTATGTCAATAAATAATTAATTTTTTGTGTAAAATATAATGATAATATACATTAAAGTATTAAATATTTGAATCCATTATATGTATATTCTTTTTTTTTTGGGTGAATATAAACTCATTAGTTAATACTTAATCCTCAATATTTTAGAATTAAATCATATTTTTAATTTATTCAATTATTTTTTTGAAAGAAATATTTTATATAAATTTTATTTGTTTATTTACTTGGACCTTATTGGTATTGTGTGTAGAAATTAGATAATAAAATATTTTGCTTTGTGAAAAAATAGGAAACAACTATGTATGCTTCTGTAGGTAAGGATCTGATATTTGTGTTCGAATCATTGATATCGGAGGGAGCTGTGTATGTTTTTACATACTTTGGAGTTAGCAACAACGGTGGGTTGTACTACACAACATCACATCATTTTCGATTATTTTTTCAAAAAAGAACTACTATCTTACCCTCTTTCTGTGATGCAATACCATTATATGATATTAAGTTGGTCCCTTTTAGAAAAATTATGGGATACTCTCCTCAACATCCTTTTTTGGTTGGTAAGTGTATGATTTATGGTAAGTACATAAGTTGGTTTTTCTTTTTTTTTTATGACAAAATATCACTACGACGGGTGATTTGTGCACAATCTTCTGTTTGATATTTATTTTAGACATTGATGAAGTTATGACCGGTGTAGAAGGTGAGAGAAAATATGTGAAGGATGGCAAATTTATTGACATGTTGGTCATTCATATTGAAAATGACGGGTGCATTTTTTCGACGCCCTTACTCAGCACTTAATATATTTATATAAGTAATTTTTTATTTTCTAAATAATTTACATTTTTTCTGTAGTTTAAAACTTAATATTACTGTTCTTGGAGAGATGGTGGACCGGATCAAAGATCTTCTGGCAGCGTGTGAACAACAGCTACCGGTAGTTATTTTTTAATTTACAAGAAAAAAAAATTTTCGAGGTATGTGAGGATTTGACCACTATCGAATGGTTATATCTTATTGTAGCTATTTCTACTAATTATTGGGATGCGATTCAATAAGTATTTTTATTTTAAAATTTTATGGTGTGATGTTATATATAATAATAATTTTTTTTGTTTTTAAATTTTAGAGTGTGATACTATATGTCATGGAAACAAAATTATAAGTATTGTATTTTGTATTTTAATACTCTTGATCATGTGAAATTACAAGTGAAATTATAGAAAATAGTAATAACAATTCCGACAAATGGCTGGCATTCTAAAAATTAAAATTTGAAGTGATAAAAAATATTATTATATACACATGGATAAATATTACCAGTTTTTTATTTTTTATTGTAAATTTTATGTTGAATTACTCGACAATTAATTAATCAATATATAATTTTAAACTATATTTTTGTTATTATATAATACTTTTTATTATTTTATATTTGCAAGAAATATTTTTTGTATAGTTCATTGCTAAAATAAAAAATTTTACTAATTAATTACGTTCACAGTAGATTATAGTTATTTTTTTAAATCTAAGAATACTTTTGGTTACTTTCCATTTGATAATTTTTCTGTCATGTATAACTGTACAACTCATTTAAGAAATGATTATTGTACATAGGTACCAATATTTTAAAGAACATTATGTATGATACCAAGTTCTTGATAAATCCAGATGTTTCTTAGACTATGATGCTTTGAAAAAGGAATTATACCAATATTGTGAATTATTTATGGTTGTGCATATTGACTGTATTTTTATGGCGTTGTGATTGATAAGTAGCGTGTACTATAGAGAGATCTCGCAATATCTGTCTGTACTTTCTAGCAAACTGGCGTATGTTAATGAAGATGGAGTTTTATATTCCACTGAGAGGAAGACAATAAAAGAGTTACATGCTGCCGCGGATGTGAGTGCTTTATAGAAAACTACATTTTTATGTTTGGTTCATTATTTGTTTTTTTTTTTTACTTTCAAACTGTTCTTATGTAGGTTGACTTCTATGTTGTTCTGGCCACTGTTCTTAATATTGAAACCGTTCTAAGTTGGTAGTATAAATCTTGTGTTTGCAGCGTGAAGGCAGAAGCTAATGCGGATACATACTTTTGCGATGACTGTAATAAGGACGTGAATAATGTGGTTGATAGATACAACTCTAATTGGATTTATTTGTGCAATCTTTTTATAAAAAAGTAATATAGTTATGTAATTGATTATGTCTCTTTTTAATTTATTTAGCAATATCTAGCTTAATACCAACAATTAGTAGACAATAAGAGAATAATTTATTAAAAACAAAATCTGCTTTGATTGATGGAAATATCGTCTATCCACAAAAAAATGACAAAATGAGATAGAGTGCATAGAAAAAATTCATATACCTACAATAATTTTATACTAAAATCTCCTCTACTAGACTAAAATCTAGAAAATTGATAAGTCAAAAAAAATTGTGTTTGAGCATTTAAATTGTGTTGAATATAATTTTTATGATTTTATTGTAATTAAAGGGTGACAGGCCAAGTGTTAATTGATGTTTTTGAATAAAAAAGCAAGTATAAGTTGAATTTGTTGGTTTTTGATGGTACTGCTACAACAACTTTTGTTGTGCTCCATAAGGAGGCCACAGCTCTATTCGGACGGACCTGTACTGAGATGGTGAAAGAGTTCAATGTATGTGGTTTCTGCTGTTGAAACCATTTGAATGGTTATGATGATTCAATGTTGGATGTGAATATAGAAGATAATTTATACCATCCTTAGAAATTTTAGACGGTATGTAAAAATTTTATCTGTATATTTATTTGTATTTTTGTGTACATCATGAATTAAATTGTATCGGTATGACAATTGAGTATCTAAAGAGAGTTCATTCGACAGATGTGTGGGATATAGAAAATCCTATTTATCAATGTCAACACTGTAAAATATGGATGCGGTCTGAAGAAAGGCTTGCTAAATTCAAACAGTCGTCCCCAACCTAAGTTTTTATTATGTTGTATGGAAGGAAAGATCGAGCTTCCTCTACTTTCTGTGCCTCCTGATGAGCTCGTTCAATTTCATATTGGAGGAGATCAAAGAAGTATTCATTTTCTAAAAAATATAAGGGTATTTAATTCAATGTTTTGTTTTACATCAATGGGCAGAAAAATTAATCGTGGGGTGAATAATGGGACTACTCTTCCAATTTTTAAGCTTTGGGGTCAAAATTACCATAGCATTGGTAACTTACTTCCTCCGAATAGTCTGCGACCAACATTTGCTCAGCTATATATCTATGAAACAAAAAATGAGATTGATAATCGGATATGCACACTTCGCTAATTTTCATGCAACCAATCAAATATTTTAATTATTTTTTATCTGTGAGAAAAAATAACATAAAATTTATTGTGTTTTTTTTTTTGTGCAGTTCCAATGAAGCTATAAATGAGCGGAATAAAAAATTGTGGCAATATTAAGAAACATGCTAGACAAATATAATAGTTTAGCAAAGAATTTTTGCTATGCAAGAGATAGGTACCAACAGGAAAATTGCACAAACATAAAGCTTAAATTGATTAGTAAAAGGACTACAGATGGCAAGACATACAACTTGCCATCTATATCTGAAGTAGCTACATTGATTGTTGGCGATGTTGAACAACTAAGTAAAGATAGAGATATTATTATAGAGAGTCAAACTAGATTCGCTGAGATATTGTTGGCTCCATTACCTGTGTATTATGATGAAGGGGTTTTTTCTTTGTGTATGGTCATGGGGGTACTAGAAAAATATTTCTCTAGAACCTTATGTCTGCTGAGATTTGCTCAAGGGTGATATTGTGTTAAACATTGCTTTAAGTGGTATTACATCTTTACTTCTTTCCAATGGAAGAACGACACACTCAAGGTTCAAAATACCGCTAAATATAATTGAGGATTCTGTATGTAACATCAAACCTGGTTCCCCTCAAGCAATGCTGCTGTTGAAAGCCAAACCTATAATTTGGGATGAGGCTTCAAAGATTTGTAGGTACTACTATAAAGTGTTTGATAAATGCTTAGGTGATATTATGAGGTTTTCTCCAACATATAACAAAGATTTACCCTTTGGAGGAAAAGTGGTTGTACTAGGTGGAGACTTTAGACAAATTCTTCCTGTCATTTCACGAGGATCGAAATAAGATCTCATTCATTCAACCGTAAATTCGTCTTACCTTTGAAAGTTTTGTTAAGTGTTCAAACTAACAAAAAATATGAGACTCTTTGTAAGGACGACTACTTCAGATCAAGATGAGACAAAGTAATTTAGTGAATGGTTATTGAAAGTTTGTGATGGTCTAATATGTGACAATATGGATGGTGAATTTGAGATATGTCTTCCAAGAGATATTGTTATTCCTTCTTCGGACCAGGCATTTGATAAGTTGGTTCATTTTTCTTATCCAAATATTTTGGATAACATGTCCTCAAAGGATTTTTCAAAGCAAGAACTATACTGGCTCCAACGCTGGACATTGTTGAAGAGGTCAACAATCATCTGATAGCTATCATTTCTGGAAGGGAAAATTTACATCTTAGTTCGGATTCGACTAGTATGGATGAAGGGAATATGGAGAGTCAACTAGATCTCTATGGTCCTGAATTACTGAATAGCATAAATTGCTCTGGTTTGCCTCCACATAAATTAATACTCAAGGTTAGTGTTTCGGTGATGTTACTGAGGAATATTGACCAATCCAGTGGTCTTTGTAATGGTACAAGACTACAAGTTAGGAAGTTTAGAAATCACGTCATAGAATGTGAAGTCTTAACAGGTAACAATGTTGCTCATATTGCTTTGATTCCAAGAATGAATATGGTACCAACAAATAAAACCGTCCCAGTTAGATTCCAACGAAGACAGTTTCTCATAGTAGTATCGCTTGCCATGACAATTAATAAGTCTAACGGACAAACTTTATCTCATGTTGGATTGTATTTGTCCAAACCAGTTTTTACACATGACTAACTATATGTGGCACTTTCAAGAGTTAAAAGTAAGAGAAGTTTAAAAGTTTTATTTATGAATCACGTGGGAATGTTTGCAAATTCAACCATCAATGTTGTTTACAGAAAAGTCTTTAAAAAAAATAAAATTCTAATATAAATATTTTAATTTTATTTTAAATTCTGTATCAATATATAATTATTTTACTTAAAAAAAGTATAAAATAATTATTATTCACTATTTTTAAATTAAACTTTGATTTTGATAATATTTTTATAAATTTCTTAATATAATAATTATTTTTTTTTTTTAAAGATTCAAACATATAAATTTTTTGTTTTACTTTTATAATTTTTCCGTGCTTCATACACTAGTTTATATTAACAATACAATTGTTTCCTTATATATATATATATATATATATATATATATATATATATATATATATATATATATATATATATATATTCCATTAATTTTAGTCACTCAATTACTGCTGTACGTTCTATTCCATAATTCTTCCATTAATTGTATCGATAATCATGTTATTTTATTTAAGATTTTAAACAAAATAAATTTAGAAATATCTAATATTATTTAAAATATTTTTATTTTAAAATTTAATTTAAAATTTCTGAATCATATTAATATTTTTATCCCCTTAATCCGAGTCAATGCATATAATTATAATGGTTTTAAAACAACTACAAAATTATCGTTAAAAATACCTTTAAATTTAATTTTGATATAAGCTTGGTATTATAGCATTAATAAAATTGTTTAATACAATTATTATTATTTTAAAGGATTTAATTTCTATGTATTAATAATTTAAAAATATATAAAAATTACACCTAGACAATCATAGTAGTATTTTACAACTCAATTAGATAGAATTTTCTTATTATCCTGATATAAAATGAATCATAGAAAAAAAATTTAAAATTGAAAAAAAATAAAAAATTATATAGACGTAACCAATTAGAACTAAATTAATCATATCTTAATATTAGAACTCAACAGTTTATGTAATATTTAAACTATTAAATTCTACACCTTAAAGACATACATATTAATTAGAATAATTTTCATAATAACAATCAATAAAAATAATATAACTATCAAATTAAATGTATAAAATTATACAAATTTAGACCATTCTTTTATTGAATAAGATTTATCATGTGTTATCCATCTAAATAATAAGATATAAAATAATCACACTAAAAAGCCACTAAGCCAGATTAACCTTTATGCTCTTTAGTAGAAATGAATTTACGCACTAAACTAAGGGGTGATAGTAACTAAAAAACAAAAATAAAATCAGCATGTATAAAAGATTTTTTTATTTAAATAAAATAAAAAATCTCTCTATATATCACATTTATCATATAATTATCTTTCAAGTGTCCATAATCTTATAATAGTACTCGTAAACTATTTTTACTCTTTATTTTTGATAATGCAACATATATTTGACTCTGAGTAAAAACTGACTTTAAAAAATATATTCCAACTTTTGATAGAATTTATCGCTGAAACTTATTTATTGTCATTGCAAATGACACAATAATAAAAAATTGTCTTTTTTAAAATCTAACCAATAATATTCGTCATGTAGAATTAGATTCACTCTTAGGATAAGAACAACAATTCCAACTTTATTATTAGTTAAAATCTTGCATTCTATCACATGATTTTCTATTCTTCTTACTTGTATTTTTGTTACATTGCACAAATAATTAGTTTGGTCTATATTCCGCAGCAACATGACAAGGAGCACCCGTCTTCACAATCAATTTATGTGGTGGTAAACCTGATCAATTTATTCCATTTAAAATCTCTGGTGAGAATGCATCTAACTCAAATTTTATATTTTCCTCTTCAACACACACAGAGTCAGAACTTAAGTAAACTCTTTTTTCTTTAGGTAATCTTGTAATCATCTTGTTGTTGACATCAGTGACACAGTTTAGAGTTTGGTGTAAGAATTTCTCTATCTTTGAAATAATTTTTAACGGATAAATTAGATAACATATCTGGATACACAAAATCAACGAGATCATATAATAACTTTATTATAGTTCTTTAACAAAATATCATGTGGTATCTGAACGGTCGATTCACCATCTGTTGTATCACCAGCCAAACCATCACCAATTTTGAGTAGCCACTTTACAAAATTTCTGAGTTTTTATATGTTGCTATTTCACCTAGTGATAATCTCATAATTTTTGTAAGCTTTAGAACCTTACAGTTATGCCATAAATATAAAGAATATAATGAATAAAAGATTGAATTATATTCTACTTTGAACTTTTTGGAATCACAGATAAAATTTGTCTAAAATTTTTTCCTAGGACAACAAATTTACCTCCAAAATGACAAATAAGCATTATACGAATCTGAGAACTGATGAGCGGATAATTTATACGCTTTTTGGCACTGTTTTTAGGTAGTTTTTAGTAGGATCTAGCTACTTTTAAGAATATTTTTATTAGTTTTTATGCAAAATTCATATTTCTGGACTTTACTATGAGTTTGTGTATTTTTCTGTGATTTCAGGTATTTTCTGGCTGAAATTGAAGGACCTGAGCAAAAATCTGATAGGAGGCTGACAAAGGACTGCTAATGCTGTTGGATTCTGACCTCCCTGCACTCGAAATAGATTTTCTGGAGCTACAGAACTCCAAATGGTGCGTTCTCAATTGCGTTGGAAAGTAGAAATCTAGGGCTTTCCAGCAACATACTTTATTCGAGCTTAACCAATGCAAACTGGCGTTCAATGCCAGCTCCATGCTGCATTCTAGAGTAAAACGTTAGAAACATGTCACAAACCAGAGTTAAATGCCAAAAACACGTTACAACTTGGCGTTTAACTCCAAGAGAAGTCTCTGCACGTTTAAAGCTCAAGCTCAGCCCAAGCACACACCAAAGTGGGTCCCGAAAGTGGATTTCTGCACTTAGACTTATTTCTGTAAACCCTAATAACTAGTTTAGTATAAATAGAACTTTTTACTATTGTAATTTCATCGGGGAATTAGTCTTTTGATTAATCTCTTGATCACGTTTGGGGGCTGGCCATTCGGCTATGCCTGAACTATTTTCACTTATGTATTTTCAACGGTGGAGTTTCTACACACCATAGATTAAGGTGTAGAGATCTGCTGTTCTTCGAGTATTAATGCAATTACTATTATTCTTCTATTCAATTTAGCTTATTCTTATTCTAAGATATTCGCTGCACTTCAACATGATGAATGTGATGATCCGTGCACTCATCATCATTCTCACCTATGAACGCATGCCTGACAACCACTTCCGTTCTACCTTAGATTGAGCGCGTATCTCTTAGCCTCCATTTCGAAAGATCGGAGTCTTCGTGGTATAAGCTAGAATTATTGGCAGCCATTCCTAAGACCCGGAAAGTCTAAACCTTGTCTGTGGTATTTTGAGTAGGATCTGAGATGGGATGATTGTGACGAGCTTCAAACTCGCGAGTGTTGGGCGTAGTGACAGACGCAAAAGAATCACTGGATTCTATTCCAACATGATCGAGAACCTACAGATGATTAGCCGTGCTGTGACAGAGCATTTGGACCATTTTCACTGAGAGGACGGGAGGTAGCCATTGACAATGGTGAAACCCAACATACAGCTTGCCATGGAAAGGAGTAAGAATGATTGGATGAAAGCAGTAGGAAAGCAGAGATTCAGAAGGAATACAGTATCTTCATGCGCTTATCTGAAATTCCCATCAATGAATTATATAAGTACCTCTATCTCTATTTTATGCTTTATTTATCTTTATATTCGAAACCACTATAACCATTAGAATTCGCCTGATTGAGATTTACAAGATGACCATAGCTTGCTTCATACCAACAATTTTCGTGGGATCGACCCTTACTCACGTAAGGTTTATTACTTGGACGACTCAGTGCACTTGCTGGTTAGTCGTGCGAAGTTGTGACAAAGTGTGATTCATGTTTGAGAGCACTAAGTCTTTGGTGCCATTGTTGATGATCACAATTTCGTGCACCAAGTTTTTGGCGCCGTTGCCGGGGATTGTTTGAGTTTGGACAACTGACGGTTCATCTTGTTGCTCAAATTAGGTAATTTTCTTTTCAAAAAGTTTTCAAAAATTTTTTTTATTTGTTTTCGTTTTTCCAAAATAATTTTTGAAAAATTAAAAAAAATCAATAAAATCATAAAAAAAACCAAAAATATTTTGTGTTTCTTGTTTGAGTCTAGTGTCAATTTTTAAGTTTGGTGTCAATTGCATTTTTTTTAAATTTATGCATTTTTTTGAAAAATTCATGCATGATGTTCTTCATGATCTTCAAGTTGTTCTTGGTAAGTCATCTTGTTTGATCTTCGTATTTTCTTGTTTTGTGCCTTTTATTGTTTTTCATATGCATTTTTGCATTCATAGTGTCTAAGCATGAAAATTTTTTAAGTTTGGTGTCTTGCATGTTTTTCTTTTCTTGAAAATTTTTCAAAAATAAATCTTGATGTTCATCATGATCTTCAAAGTGTTCTTGGTGTTCATCTTGACATTCATAGTGTTCTTGCATGCATCATGTGTTTTGATTCATAATTTTTATGTTTTGAGTCATTTAGTTGTTTTTCTCTCTCTTCATTAAAAATTCAAAAAAATAAAAAATATCTTTTCGTTATTTTAATCATAAATTTTGAAATCTTTGGGTTGACTTAGTCAAAAATTTTTAAAATAAGCTGTTTCTTGTTAGTCAAGTCAAGATTTCAATTTTAAAAATCCTATCTTTTCAAATTCTTTTTCAAAAATCAAATCTTTTTCATTTTTCTTTTGTATTTTCAAAAATTAAAAAAAAATTGATTTTCGAAATTTTTTTCTTAATTTTATTTCATATTTTTCGAAAATTTTACTAACAATTAATGTGATTGATTAAAAAATTTGAAGTTTGTTACTTTCTTGTTAAAAAAGGTTCAATCTTTAAATTCTAGAATCATATTTTTTAGTTTCTTGTTAGTCAAGTAATCAATTTTAATTTTAAAAATAAAATCTTTTTAAATTTCTTTTTTTTTCAAATCTTTTTCAAAATAAATTTCAAAATCTTATCTTTTTTTCAAATCATATCTTTTTCAAAATCAATTTCAAAATCTTTTCCAACTTCTTATCTTTTCAAAATTGATTTTCAAATATTTTTCAAGTAACTAATTGACTTTTTGTTTGTTTCTTATCTTTTTCAAAACTACTTTTCTCTCTCTAATTTTCGAAAATCACCTTCCTCTTTTTCAAAATTCTTTTTAATTAACTAATTGTTTCAAATTTTAATTTTATTTCTTCTCTTAATTTTTGAAAATCACTAACTATTTTTCAAAAACAATTTTTGAAATTCTCTCCCTCTCATCTTCTTCTATTTATTTATTCATTTACTAACACTTCTCTTCATCTAAAAATTCGAACCCTCTCTTCCCCTTTTGTGTTCGAATTTTTCTCCTCCTTCTTCTACTCACATAAAGGAATCTATATATTGTGACATAGAGGATTCCTCTTTCTTTTCTGTTTTTTTCTTTTTCATATGAGCAGGAGCAAGGACAAGGACATTCTTGTTGAAGCAGATCCTGAACCTGAAAGGACTCTGAAAAAGAAGCTAAGAGAAGCTAAAGCACAACAATCCAGAGAAAACCTTACAGAGAATCTCGAAAAAGAAGACATGGCTGAACCCAATAACAATGGTGGAGGCGCAAGGAGGATGCTTGGTGATTATACTACACCTACTTCCAATTTTTATGGAAGAAGCATCTCAATCCCTGCCATTGGAGCAAACAATTTTGAGCTGAAGCCTCAACTAGTTGCTCTAATGCAATAGAACTGCAAGTTTCATGGACTCCTATCAGAAGATCCCTATCAATTTTTAACTGAGTTCTTACAGATATGTGATACTGTTAAGACTAATGGAGTAGATTCTGAAGTCTACATGCTCATGCTTTTCCCCTTTGCCGTAAGAGATAGAGCTAGAACATGGTTGGACTCACAACCTAAAGATAGCCTGGACTCTTGGGATAAGCTGGTCACGGCCTTCTTGGCCAAGTTTTTTCCTCCTCAAAAGCTGAGCAAGCTCAGAGTGGATGTTCAGACCTTCAAGCAAAAAGATGGTGAATTCCTCTATGAAGCTTGGGAAAGATACAAGCAGTTGACCAAAAAGTGTCATTCTGACATGCTTTCAGAGTGGACCATTTTGGATATATTCTATGATGGTCTATCTGAGTTCTCTAAGATGTCACTAGACCATTCTGCAGGTGGATCCATTCACCTAAAGAAAACGCCTGCAGAAACTCAAGAACTCATTGACATGGTTGAAAATAACCAATTCATGTACACCTCAGAAGATGTGAGTTCTTGAAATTGATGCTCTGAATGCCATATTGGCTCAGAACAAAATGTTGACTCAGCAAGTCAACATGATTTTTTAGAGTCTGAATGGATTGCAAAATGCATCCAACAGTACTAAAGAAGCACCTTCTGAAGAAGAAGCTTATGATCCTGAGAACCCTGCAATGGCAGAGGTAAATTACATGGGTGAAGCCTTTGGCAACACCTATAACCCTTCATGGAGAAATCATCCAAATTTTTCATGGAAGGATCCACAGAAGCAAGGCTTCAATAATAACAATGGTGGAAGAAACAGGTTTAGCAATAGCAAACCTTTTCCATCATCCTCTCATCAACAGACAGAGAATTCTGAGCAGAACCCCTCTAGCTTAGCAAACATAGTCTCTGATCTATCTAAGGCCACTTTAAGTTTCATGAATGAAACAAGGTCCTCCATTAGAAACTTGGACGCACAAGTGGGTCAGCTGAGTAAGAAAATCATTGAAATTCCTCCTAGTACTCTCCTAAGTAATACAGAAGAGAATCCAAAAAGAGAGTGCAAGGCCATTGATATTATCAAAATGACTGAATCCAAAGAGGATGGGGATGACGTAAATCCCAATGAGGAAGACCTCATAGGACGTCCCCCAGATAGAAAGGAGTTCCCTATTGAGGACCTAAAGGAATCTGAGGCTCATATAGAGACCATAGAGATTCCATTAAACTTTCTTCTGCCATTCATGAGCTCTGAAAACTACTCTTCCTCTGAAGAGGATGAAGATGTAACTGAAGAGCAAGTTGCTCAATATCTAGGAGCCATCATGAAGCTGAATGCCAAGTTGTTTGGTAATGAGACTTGGAAAGATGAACCTCCCTTGCTCATTAGTGAACTAAATACATGGGTTCAACAAACTTTACCTCAAAAGAAACAAGATCCTGGTAAATTCTTAATACCATGTACCATAGGCACCATGACCTTTGAGAAGGCTCTGTGTGACCTGGGGTCAGGTATAAATCTTATGCCACTCTCTGTAATGGAGAGACTAGGGATCTTTGAGGTACAAGCTGCAAGAATCTCATTAGAGATGGCAGACAAGTCAATAAAATAAGCTTATAGATTGGTAGAGGACATGTTAGTGAAGGTTAAAGGCCTTTACATCCCTGCTAATTTCATAATCCTAGACACTTGGAAGGATGAGGATGAATGCATCATCCTTGGAAGACCCTTCCTAGCCACAGTAGGAGCTGTGATTGATGTTGACAGAGGAGAGCTAGTCCTTCAATTGAATGGGGACTACCTTGTGTTTAAAGCTCAAGGATCTCCCTCTGTAACCATGGAAAAGAGGCACGATAAGCTTCTCCCAATACAGAGTCAAACAAAGCCCCCACAATCAAATTCTAAGTTTGGTGTTGGGAGGCCACAACCAAACTCTAAGTTTGGTGTTGAACCCCCACATTCAAACTCTAAGTTTGGTGTTGGGAGGTCCCAACAATACTCTGAACATCTGTGAAGCTCCATGAGAGCTCACTGTCAAGCTATTGACATTAAAGAAGCGCTTATTGGGAGGCAACCCAATTTTTATTTATCTATATTTCTATTGTTCTTTTATGTTTTATTAGGTTTATGATCATGTGGAGTCACAAAACAATTGCAAAAATTAAAAACAGAATCAAAAACATCAGAAGAAAAAGCATACCCTGGAGGAAGAGCTGTCTGGCGTTTAAACGCCAGAAACAAGCATCTGTCTGACGTTTAACGCCAGAAACAAGTACCAAGCTGGCGTTTAACGCTAGAAACAAGCATTAGTCTGGAGTTCAATGCCAGAAATAGGCTACATTTGGGCGTTTAATGCCAGAAACAAGCATCAGTCTGGCGTTAAACACCAGGATTGCATACAGAGGACGTTTTACACGCCTAAAAGGTGCAGGGATGAGAAATCCTTGACACCTCAAGATCTGTGGACCCCACAGGATCCCCACCTACCCCACTTATCTGTTCTTTACACAATCCAATAACATTATACCTTTCACCAATCACCTCAATCTCTCTTCCCCATTACCCCTTCACCAATCACATCCATCCACTCTTCCCCATAAACCCCACCTACCTTCAAATTCAAAATCTCTTTTCCACCCAAACCCACCCTAAATGACCGAACCCAAACCCCTCTCCCTCCACTATATAAACCCCTCCATCCTTCTTTATTCTCATACAACACAACCCTCTTTTACCTCCTTGGCCGAAACCCACACTTCTCTCCTTCTCCTCCATATCTTCTTCTTCTTCTTCTATTCTTTCTTCTTTTGCTCGAGGGCGAGCAACATTCTAAGTTTGGTGTGGTAAAAGCATAGCTTTTTTATTTTTCCATAACCATTTATGGCACCTAAAGCCGGAGAAACCTCTAGAAAGAGGAAAGGAAAAACAAAAGCTTCCACCTCCAAGTCATGGGAGATGGAGAGATTCATCTCAAAGGTCCATCAAGACCACTTCTATGAAGTTGTGTCTAAGAAGAAGGTGATCCCTGAGGTCCCTTTCATGCTCAAGAAAAATGAGTATCCAGAGATCCGACATGAGATCCAAAGAAGAGGTTGGGAAGTTCTTACCAATCCCATTCAACAAGTCAGAATCTTAATGGTTCAAGAGTTCTATGCAAACGTATGGATCACTAGGAACCATGATCAAAGCATGAACCCAAACCCAAAGAATTGGCTTACAATGGTTCGGGAGAAATGCTTAGATTTCAGTCTGGAGAACGTAAGGTTGGCGTTCAACTTGCCTATGATGCAAGAAGATGCACGCCCCTACACTAGAAGGGTCAACTTTGATCAAAGGTTGGACCAAGTCTTCATGAACATATGTGTGGAAGGAGCTCAATGGAAAAGAGACTCAAAAGGCAAGCCGATCCAATTGAGAAGACTGGACCTTAAGCCTGTGGCTAGAGGATGGTTGGAGTTCATCCAACACTCCATCATCCCCACTAGCAACCGATCCGAATTAACTGTGGATCGGGCCATCATGATCCATAGCATCATGACTGGAGAGGAAGTAGAAGTTCATGAAGTCATCTCTCTAGAACTCTACAAAGTAGCCAAAAAGCCCTGCACCTTGGCAAGGCTAGCTTTTTCTCATCTCATTTGCCATCTATGTAACTTAGCTGGAGTTGTCATAGAAGGAGACATCCTCATTGAAGAGGACAAGCCCATCACTAAGAAGAGGATGGAGCAAACAAGAGAGCCAATTCATGGATCTCAAGAGACGCATGAGGAAACTCATCATCAAGAAATCCTTGAGATGCCTCAAGGGATGCATTTTCCTCCAAACAACTATTGGGAACAACTCAACACTTCTCTAGAAGGATTGAGTCATGACATGAACCAATTAAGGGTGGAACACCAAGAACACTCCATCATTCTCAATGAGATTAGAGAAGATCAAAGAGCTATGAGGGAGGAGCAACAAAGGCAAGGAAGAGACATAGAGGAGCTCAAGGACACCATTGGTCCTTCAAGAAGAAGGCGCCACCATCACTAAGGTGGACTCATTCCTTAACTTCCTTGTTCTTATCTCTCTGTTTTTTGGTTTTTGAGCTTCATGTTTGTCTATGTTTGTGTCTTTATTACATGATCATTAGTGTCTAGTGTCTATGTCTTAAGGCTATGAATAACTCCATGAATTCTTCACCTTTCTTAAATGAAAAATGTTTTTAATACAAAAGAACAAGAAGTACATAAGTTTCGAATTCATCCTTGAAATTAGTTTAATTATATTGATGTGGTGACAATACTTTTTGTTTTCTGAATGAATGCTTAAACGGTGCATATTTTTTATCTTGTTGTTTATGAATGTTAAAATTGTTGGCTCTTGAAATAATGATGAACAAAGAGAAATGTTACTGTTAATCTGAAAAATCATGAAATTGATTCTTAAAACAAGAAAAAGCTGTGAAAAAGAAGAAGCTTGTGAAAAAAAATAAGCAGAAAAAGCCAATAGCCCTTAAAATCAAAAGACAAGGGTAAAAAGGATCCAAGGCTTTGAGCATCAATGGATAGGAGGGCCCAAGAAAATAAAATCCAGGCCTAAGCGGCTAAATCAAGATGTCCCTAACCACGTGCTTGTGTCATGAAGGTCCAAGTGAAAAGCTTTAGACTGAGTGGTTAAAGTCGTGATCCAAAGCAAAAAGAGTGTGCTTAAGAGCTCTGGACACCTCTAACTGGGGACTTTAGCAAAGCTGATTCACAATTTGAAAAGGTTCACCCAGTCATGTGTCTGTGGCATTTATGTATCCGGTGGTAATACTGGAAAACAAAGTGCTTAGGGCCACGGCCAAGACTCATAAAAGTAGTTGTGTTCAAGAATTAACATACTTAACTAGGAGAATCAATAACACTATCTGAACTCTGAGTTCCTATGGATGCCAATCATTCTAAACTTCAAAGGATAAAGTGAGATGCCAAAACTGTTCAGAAGCAAAAAGCTACAAGTCCCGCTCATCTAATTAGAACTAATATTCATTGATATTTTGGGATTTAAAGTATATTCTCTTCTTTTTATCCTATTTGATTTTCATTTGCTTGGGGACAACCAACAATTTAAGATTGGTGTTGTGATGAGCGGATAATTTATACGCTTTTTGGCACTGTTTTTAGGTAGTTTTTAGTAGGATCTAGCTACTTTTAGGGATGTTTTTATTAGTTTTATGAAAAATTCACATTTCTAGACTTTACTATGAGTTTGTGTATTTTTCTATGATTTCAGGTATTTTCTGGCTGAAATTGAGGGACCTGAGCAAAAATCTGATAGGAGGCTGACAAAGGACTGCTGATGCTGTTGGATTCTGACCTCCCTGCACTCGAAATGAATTTTCTGGAGCTACAGAACTCCAAATGGTGCGCTCTCAATTGCGTTGGAAAGTATACATCTAGGGCTTTCCAGAAATATATAATCGTTCATACTTTATTCGAGTTTAGACGATGCAAACTGGTGTTCAACACGAGCTCCATGCTGCATTCTGGAGTAAAACGCTAGAAATACGTCACAAACCAGAGTTAAACGCCAAAAACATATTACAACTTGGCGTTTAACTCCAAGAGAAGCCTCTGCACGTGTAAAGCTCAAGCTTAGCCCAAGCACACACCAAAGTGGGCCTCGAATGTGGATTTCTGCACTTAGACTTATTTCTGTAAACCCTAGTAACTAGTTTAGTATAAATAGAACTTTTTACTATTGTAATTTCATCGGGGAATTAGTCTTTTGATTAATCTCTTGATCACGTTTGGGGGCTAGCCATTTGGCCATGCCTGAACTATTTTCATTTATGTATTTTCAACGGTGGAGTTTCTACACACCATAGATTAAGGTGTGGAGCTCTGCTGTTCCTCGAGTATTAATGCAATTACTATTATTCTTCTAGTCAATTCAGCTTATTCTTATTCTAAGATATTCGCTGCACTTCAACATGATGAATGTGATGATCCGTGACACTCATCATCATTTTCACCTATGAACGCGTGCCTGACAACCACTTTCGTTCTACCTTAGATTGAGCGCGTATCTCTTAGCCTCCATTCCAAAAGATCGGAGTCTTCGTGGTATAAGCTAGAATTATTGGCAGCCATTCCTAAGATCCGGAAAGTCTAAACCTTGTCTGTGGTATTCCGAGTAGGATCTGAGATGGGATGACTGTGACGAGCTTCAAACTCGCGAGTGTTGGGCGTAGTGACAGACGCAAAAGAATCACTGGATTCTATTCCAACATGATCAAGAATCTACAGATGATTGGTCGTGCTGTGACAGAGCATTTGGACCATTTTCACTGAGAGGACGGGAGGTAGCCATTGACAATGGTGAAACCCAACATACAACTTGCCATGGAAAGGAGTAAGAATGATTGGATGAAAGCAGTAGGAAAGCAGAGATTCAGAAGGAATACAGTATCTTCATGCGCTTATCTAAAATTCCCACCAATGAATTACATAAGTACCTCTATCTCTATTTTATGCTTTATTTATCTTTATATTCGAAAACCATTATAACCATTAGAATCTGCCTGACTGAGATTTACAAGATGACCATAGCTTGCTTCATACCAACAATCTCCGTGGGATCGACCCTTACTCACGTAAGGTTTATTACTTGGACGACCCAGTGCACTTGCTGGTTAGTTGTGCGAAGTTGTGACAAAGTGTGATTCACGTTTGAGAGCACCAAGTCTTTGGCGCTATTGTTGATGATCACAATTTCGTGCACCAAGAACCTCGAGATCTTTCTGAGGCAATAATACTTACTTATCACTAGAGCTTCATTTTATATGATTAATTTGGCTTTAGTTATTAACCTTGCAAGAGGAATTTTCTGTTTAATATTGCACAAAGAATATTCATTTATGTCATGGATATTTTAAATCTTGAATGTGTAGTTCTTCCATTATACAACAGAAGAGCAGCAATCCCACTTGAAATAATATTCAAAACAATAATGTTAGGGAACCAACTCTCTATAAGCCAAGAATCAGCCAACTGCAGTTGGGCTTGGAACCAGAAGCCCAATTGGCTCCAACATCCCAAATATTAACCCACGGTAAACCAGAATAACCCTCATCAAAAACCTACTTTCACCGTTTTACCAGAAGTTTCAAAAACATCTTCACACGCGCCACACCACCGGAAAAATCGCGGAACCCTCTTCCCTGTCTTCTTCGGCCGCCGCAACCCCGTGCTGAAGCCTCAACCCACCTCGCACCTCCACGCCTCTGGGAACTCTGCGGCTGCATGCAGGTATACCCGGCGCATCGGAAGCCTCCTGTTGCAGCTGCGCCTTCCGCCGGTGTTCCTCCAGTTCTCCAGCCCAGCATCTTCTGATCGTCTCACCAATTATCAGGTATGGTAGATGTTTCCTCTGATTTCTTATGCATGTTTTGAAAATAGAATTGGACGTGGTTTTCTGTGTAGTGGTAATGGTGAATTTTAATTGAGTGGGTGTTTCTTCTATATTGGTTTTGATCATGTAATATAACCTCGGTGCATCACTGGTGGTTGTCAAGAGTATTAGATGCATCTTTTCCTGTTATTCGGAAGTTTAATAATAGGTAAATTTGGTTTTCAGAATCCCTAATTGAATTTGGGTCTGTTCTTAATAGATAAAACCCAATCCAAAAAAGTTTGATTTTCTGATTAACATTTATACGAGATTTTAGATGAAATCTGTTGGAGTTTGTAAGTTTCCTAGAAAAATAAAATTAGAACTTTGAGGATAATCCAAAGAAGCTGATGAGGAATGATGAGCGGATAATTTATACGCTTTTTGGCATTGTTTTTAGATAGTTTTTAGTAAGTTTAAGCTACTTTTAGGGATGTTTTCATTAGTTTTTATGTTAAATTCACATTTCTGGACTTTACTATGAGTTTGTGTGTTTTTCTGTGATTTCAGGTAAATTCTGGCTGAAATTGAGGGACTTGAGCAAAACTCTGAAAAAGGCTGACAAAAGGACTGCTGATGCTGTTGGAATCTGACCTCCCTGCACTCAAAATGGATTTTCTGGAGCTACAGAACTCCAAATGGCGCACGCTCTCAACGGCGTTGGAAAGTAGACATCCAGAGCTTTCCAGCAATATATAATAGTCCATACTTTATTCGGAGATTGACGACGTAACTTGGCGTTGAACGCCAAGTACAAGCTGCTGTCTGGAGTTAAACGCCAGAAAAACGTCATGATCCGGGGTTGAATGCCCAAAACACGTCATAACTCGGAGTTCAACTCCAAGAGAAGCCTCAGCTCGTGGATTGATCAAGCTCAGCCCAAACATACACCAAGTGGGCCCCGGAAGTGGATTTATGCATCAATTACTTACTCATGTAAACCCTAGGAGCTAGTTTATTATAAATAGAACATTTAACTATTGTATTAGATATCTCGGGACGCCTAGTCCTTAGACCATGGGGGCTGGCCATTCGGCCATGCCTGAACCCTTTGCTTGTGTATTTTCAACGATGGAGTTTCTGCACACCATAGATTAAGGGTGTGGAGCTCTGCTGTACCTCAAGTATTAATGCAATTCTATTCTCTTTTATTCAAATCTCTCTTTTTCTTATTCCAAGATATTCATTCGTACCCAAGAACATGATGAATGTGATGATAAGTAACCCTCATTATCATTCTCACTTATGAACGCACGTGATTGACAACCACTTCCGTTCTACCTGCAACAGAGCTTGAATGTGTATCTCTTAGATTCCCCAACAGAATCTTCGTGGTATAAGCTAGATAGATGGCGGCATTTATGAGGATCCGGAAAGTCTCACCTTGTCTGTGGTATTCCGAGTAGGATCCTAGGAATCCGGAAAGTCTAACCTTGTCTGTGGTATTCCGAGTAGGATTCCGGTAATGAATGACTGTGACGTGCTTCAAACTCGCAAGTGCTGGGCGTTAGTGACAGACGCAAAAGAATCAAGGGATTCTATTCCAGTAGGAGCGGGAACCAACCAGTGATTAGCCGTGCTGTGACAGAGCGCGTGAGCGTAGTTTTCACTGCGAGGATGGGATGTAGCCATCAACCATGGGTGATGCCTCCAGACGATTAGCCATGCGAGTGACAGCCGCAGAGGATCATTTCCCGAGAGGATTGAAAGTAGCCACCGCTGATGGTGAACCCCTATACACAGCTTGCCATGGAAAGGAGTAAGAAGGATTGAGTTGAAGCAGTAGGAAAGTAGGCGTCCTTGAGCCATACAGTATCTCCATTCGCTTATCTGAAATTCCCACCAATGAATCTGCATAAGTATTTCTATCCCTTTTATTATTTATTTTCTTATTTCTATTTTCGAAACCATAAATCAATTTAATCTGCCTAACTGAGATTTACAAGGTGACCATAGCTTGCTTCATACCAACAATCTCTGTGGGATCGACCCTTACTCACGTAAGGTTTATTACTTGGACGACCCAGTACACTTGCTGGTTAGTTGAACGGAGTTGTGTCCACTCGTGCCAATTTCAAATTCCATAATTTTACAATGAAAACAACTTAAAGAATAGTGATCACAATTTCGTCCACCAAGTTTTTGGCGCCGTTGCCGGGGATTGTTCGAGTATGGACAACTGACGGTTCATCTTGTTGCTCAGATTAGGTAATTTTCTTTTCAAAAATCTTTTTTTCAAAATTTTTCCTTCCTTCTTCGTTTTTTTTAAAAATGTTTTTCGAAAAAAAAAAGAAAAAAAATCAATAAAAATACAAAAAAAAATTAGAAAATCATAAAAATCAAAAATATTTTGTGTTTCTTGTTTGAGTCTTGTGTTAATTTTAAGTTTGGTGTCAATTGCATGCTTTAAAATTTTTTCTTGCATTTTTTTTTTGAAAATTTCATTCATAGTGTTCTTCATGATCTTCAAGTTGTTCTTGACAAGTCTTCTTGTTTGATCTTGATGATTTCTTGTTTTGTGTCTTTTCTTGTTTTTCATGTGCATCCTTGCATTTATATTTTTCATGCATTAAAGATTTCTAAGTTTGGTGTCTTGCATGTTTTCTTTGCATCAAAAATTTTTCAAAATATGTTCTTGATGTTCATCATGATCTTCAAAGTGTTCTTGGTGTTCATCTTGACATTCATAGCATTCCTGCATGCATTCATTGTTTTGATCTAAAAATTTCATGCATTGAGTATTTTTGTTGTTTTTCTCTCATAATTAAAAATTCAAAAATAAAAAAAAATATCTTTTCCTTATTTCCCTCCAAATTTTTGAAATTTTGGGTTGACTTGGTCAAAAATTTTTAAAAATTAGTTGTTTCTTACAAGTCAAGTCAAAATTTCAATTTTAAAAAATCTTATCTTTTCAAAATCTTTTTCAAAAATCATATCTTTTTCATTTTTTTATTATTTTCGAAATTTTAAAAAAAGTATTTTTCAAAAATCTTTTTCTTATTTTTATATCTAATTTTCGAAAATATGCTAACAATTAATGTGATTGATTCAAAAAGTGAAGTTTGTTACTTTCTTGTTAAGAAAGGTTCAATCTTTAAATTCTAGAATCTTACCTTGTAGTTTCTTGTTAGTTAAGTCTTTTTAAAGATTAAATCTTTTTCAAAATATCTTTTTATTAAAATTTTTATCTTATCTTTTTATCTTTTATCTTATCTTTTTCAAAATTTGATTTCAAAATATCTTATCTAACTTCTTATCTTCTTATCTTTTTCAAAATTTGATTTCAAATCTTTTTCAATCAACTAACTAACTTTTTGTTGGTTTCTTATCTTTTTCAAAACCACCTAACTACCTATCCCTCTCTAATTTTCGAAAATTCTCCCTCTCTTTTTCAAAAATTCTTTTTGTTTTAAATTTTAAATTTTAATTATATTTTGTCTTTGATTTTTGAAAATTACTAACCTCTTTTTCAAAAATTATTTTCGAAATCTTCCTTCTCTTTTCTTCTTCTATTTAATTATTTAATTACTAACACTTCTCTTCACCTCTCTTCATCCAAAAATCCGAATCCCCATCTCCATTCTTCTAACTCCTTTCTTCTTCTACTAACATAAGGGAATCTCTATACTGTGACATAGAAGATTCCTCTTTCTTTCCTTGTTTTCTTCTCTTTCATATGAGCAGGAACAGGGAAAAGGGCACTCTTGTTGAAATTGATCCAGAACCTGAAAGGACTCTGAAGAGAAAATTAAGAGAAGCTAAATTACAACAATCCAGAAATAACCTTTCAGAAATTTTCGAACAAGAGAAGGAGATGGCAGCCGTAAATAATAATAATAATAATGCAAGGAGAATGCTTGGTGACTTCACAAAGCCAACGTCCAAGTTTGATGGAAGAAGCATCTCCATTCCTGCCATTGGAGCCAATAACTTTGAGCTGAAACCTCAGCTAGTTGCCTTAATGCAACAAAACTGCAAGTTTTATGGGCTTCCATCTGAAGATCCTTATCAGTTTTTAACTGAGTTCTTGCAGATCTGTGAGACTGTAAAGACGAATGGAGTTGATCCTGAAGTCTACAGACTCATGCTTTTCCCTTTTGCTGTAAGAGACAGAGCTAGAATATGGTTGGATTCACAACCTAAGGATAGCCTGGACTCCTGGGATAAGCTGGTCACTGCCTTCTTGGATAAATTCTTTCCTCCTCAAAAGCTGAGCAAGCTGAGAGTGGATGTTCAAACCTTCAAACAAAAAGATGGTGAATCCCTCTATGAAGCTTGGGAAAGATACAAGCAGTTGACCAAAAGATGTCCATCTGACATGTTTTCAGAATGGACCCTATTAGATATATTTTATTATGGTCTATCTGAATTTTCGAAAATGTCATTGGACCATTCTGCAGGTGGATCTATTCACCTGAAGAAAACGCCTGAAGAGGCTCAAGAACTCATTGACATGGTTGCAAACAACCAGTTCATGTATACCTCTGAGAGGAATTCCGTGAATAATGGGATACCTCAGAAGAAAGGAGTTCTTGAAATTGATGCTCTGAATGCCATATTAGCTCAGAACAAAATGTTGACTCAACAGGTCAACATAATCTCTCAAAATCTGAATGGATTGCAACATGCATCCAACAGTACTAGAGAGGTAGCTTCTAAAGAAGCTTATGATCCTGAGAACCCTGCCATGGCAGAGGTTAATTACATGGGTGAACCTTATGGAAACACCTATAACCCATCATGGAGAAATCATCCAAATTTCTCCTGGAAGGATCAACAAAAGCCTCAACAAGGCTTTAACAATGGTGGACGCAATAGGCTGAGCAATAGTAAGCCATATCCATCATCTTCTCAGCAACAGATAGAGAATTCAGAACAAAACACTTCTAATTTAGCCAATATTGTCTCTGATCTGTCAAAGGCCACTTTCAGTTTCATGAATGAAACAAGATCCTCCATTAGAAATTTGGAGGCACAAGTGGGCCAGCTGAGTAAGAAAGTCATTGAAACTCCTCCCAGTATTCTCCCAAGCAATACAGAAGAGAATCCAAAAGGAGAGTGCAAGGCCATTGATGTGATCAATGTGGCCGAACACACAAGGGAGGAAGAGGACGAAAATCCTAGTGAGGAAGACCTCCTGGGACGTCCTTCAAGCAAGAAGGAGTTTCCTATTAAGGATCCAGAGGAATCTGAGGCTCATATAGAGACCATAGAGATTCCATTAAATCTCCTTCTGCCATTCATGAGCTCTGAAAACTATTCATCCTCTGAAGAGGATGAAGATGTGACTGGAGAGCAAGTTGCTCAATATTTAGGAGCTATCATGAAGCTGAATGCCAAGTTGTTTGGTAATGAGACTTGGGAAAGTGAACCTCCCTTGCTCATTAGTGAACTAGACACTTGGATTCAGAGAACTCTGCCTCAAAAGAAACAAGATCCTGGCAAGTTCTTAATACCTTGTACCATTGGCACCATGAGCTTTGAAAAAGCTCTATGTGATCTAGGGTCAGGGATAAATCTTATGCCACTCTCTGTAATGGAGAAGCTAGGGATCATTGAGGTACAGCCTGCCTTGTTCTCATTACAATTGGCAGATAAGTCATTGAGGCAAGCTTATGGAATAGTAGAGGACATGTTAGTAAAGGTTGAAGGCCTTTATATCCCTGCTGATTTCATAATCTTAGACACTAGGAAGGAAGAGGATGATTGCATCATCCTTGGAAGACCTTTCCTAGCCACAGCAGAAGCTGTGATAGATGTCAACAGAGGTGAATTAGTCCTTCAATTGAATGGGGACTACCTTGTGTTTAAGGCACATGGCCATCCCTCTATGACAAAAGAGAGTAAGCAGGAAGAGCTTCTCTCAGTTCAGAGTCAAGAAGAGCCCACACAGTCAAACTCTAAGTTTGGTGTTGTGAGGCCACAACCAAACTCTAAGTTTGGTGTTCAAACCCCATATCCAAACTCTAAGTTTGGTGTTGGGACTACACACTAACATTGACCTGATCATCTTGTGGCTCCATGAGAGCCACTGTCAAGCTATTGACATTAAAGAAGCGCTTGTTGGGAGGCAACCCAATTTTAATTATCTAATTTTTATTTTATTGTTATTTTGTGTTTTATTAGGTACATGATCATGAGGAGTCACGAAAAAAATCAAAAAAATTAAAAACAGAGTCAAAAACAGAAGAAAAAAATTTTTCACCCTGGAGGTCGCGCAGACTGGCGTTCAACGCCAGTAAGATGCATCTGGCTGGCGTTCAACGCCAGAACAGAGCACCATTCTGGCGCTGAACGCCAGAAACAAGCAACATCCTGGCGCTGAACGCCAGGAATGTGCCTAGAGGAGAAAAGCTGGCGCTGAACGCCAGTAACAAGCATGAAACTGGCGTTCAACGCCAGAAACATGCATTACATGGGCGTTGAACGCCCAGAACGTGCACCAATGGGCGTTTAAACGCCAGAATGATGCACGAAGGCATTTTACATGCCTATATGGTGAAGGAATGGTATTTCTTTTCACCTCAGGATCTGTGGACCCCACAGGATCCCCACCTACCATATTCTCACCTTACCTTTTAATCCTAATCACACTCTCCTAATCCTATTTCACTCTTCCCCATATCACACTTCCCAAAAACCTTCACCAATCACCTCAATTCCTCTTCCCAATTACCCCATTCACCATTCACATCAACCCACTCTTCCCCATAAACCCCACCTACCTTCATCAAATTCAAATTCAACTTCCCACCCATTCCCACCCAAAATGGCCGAACACCCTCCCCTCTTCCTATAAATACCCTTCCCTTCTACTTCATTTTCACACAACACACCCCCTTCTTCTCCCACATAGCCGAACCTACTTCTCTCCCTCTCTACCATATTTTCTTCTTCTTCTTCTTCTCTTCTTTTCTTTCTTGCTCGAGGGCGAGCAAAATTTTAAGTTTGGCGTGGTAAAAGCACAAGCTTTTTGTTTCTCCATTACCATCAATGGCACCTAAGGCCGGAGCATCCTCTAAAAAAGGGAAAGAGAAGACAAAAGCTTCCACCTCCGAGTCATGGGAGATGGAAAGATTCATCTCCAAGAGCCATCAAGACCACTTCTATGATGTTGTGGCAAAGAAGAAGGTGATCCCCGAGGTCCCTTTCAAGCTCAAAAAGAATGAGTATCCGGAAATCCGACATGAAATCCAAAGAAGAGGTTGGGAAGTCCTAACCAACCCCATGCAACAAGTCGGAATATTGATGGTTCAAGAGTTCTATGCCAATGCATGGATCACTAGGAACCATGATCAAAGTATGAACCCGAATCCAAAGAACTATCTCACAATGGTTCGGGGGAAATACTTAGATTTTAGTCCGAAAAATGTGAGGTTGGCGTTTCACTTGCCCATGATGCAAGGAGATGAACGCCCCTACACTAGAAGGGTCAACTTTAACCAAAGGTTGGACCAAGTCCTTATGGACATATGTGTGGAAGGAGCTCAGTGGAGAATAGACTCCAAAGGCAAGCCAGTGCAACTAAGAAGACTGGATCTCAAGCCTGTGGCTAGAGGATGGTTGGAGTTCATACAACGCTCCATCATTCCTACTAGCAACCGATCTGAAGTTACTGTGGATCGGGCCATCATGATCCATAGCATCATGATTGGAGAGGAAGTAGAAGTTCATGAGGTCATCTCCAATGAACTCTACAAAATAGCCGACAAGCCCTCACCCATGGCAAGGCTAGCCTTCCCTCACCTTATATGTCATCTATGTTACTCAGCTGGAGTTATCATAGAAGGAGATGTCTCCATTGAAGAAGACAAGCCCATCACCAAGAAAAGGATGGAGCAAGCAAGAGAAGCTCCTCACGGCCCTCAAGAAGTGCATGAGGAAGCTCATCATCAACAAATTCCTGAGATGCCTCAAGGAATGCACTTTCCTCCCAACAACTATTGGGAGCAACTCAACACCTCCTTAGAAGATTTGAGCCACAATGTGGAACAATTGAGGGTGGAACATCATGAGCACTCCATCATTCTCCAAGAAATAAGAGAAGACCAAAGAGCAATGAGGGAGGAGCAACAAAGGCAAGGAAGGGACATAGAAGAGCTTAAGAACATCATTGGTCCTTCAAGAAGAAGACGCCACTAGAGGTGGATTCATTCCTTGTTCTTTATTTCTTTCTGTTTTCGGTTTTTAGTATTATGTTTATCTATGTTTTGTGTCTTTATTTCATGATCATTAGTATGTAACCATGCCTTAAAGCTATGAATAAAATCCATTAATCCTTCACCTCTCTTAAATGAAAAATATTTTAATTCAAAAGAACAAGAAGTACATAAATTTCGAATTTATCATTCAATTTAATTTAATTATATTGATGTGGTGACAATACTTTTTGTTTTCTGAATGAATGCTTGAACAGTGCATATGTCTTTTGATATTGTTGTTTATGAGTGTTAAAATTGTTGGCTCTTGAAAGAATGATGAACAAAGAGAAATGTTATTGATGATCTGAAAAATTCATGAAATTGATTCTTGAAGCAAGAAAAAGCAGTGAAAAAGAAAGCTTGCGAAAAAAAAATGGCGAAAAAAATTAGAAGGAGCAGTAGAAAAAGCCAATAGCCGTTAAAACCAAAAGGCAAGGGTAAAAAGGATCCAAGGCTTTGAGCATCAATGGATAGGAGGGCCCAAGAAAATTAAATCCAGGCCTAAGCGGCTAAATCAAGCTGTCCCTAACCATGTGCTTGTGTCATGAAGGTCCAAGTGGAAAGCTTGAGACTGAGTGGTTAAAGTCGTGATCCAAAGCAAAAGAGTGTGCTTAAGAGCTCTGGACACCACTAACTGGGGACTCTAGCAAAGCTGAGTCACAATCTGAAAAGGTTCACCCAGTTATGTGTCTGTGGCACTTATGTATCCGGTGGTAATACTGGAAAACAAAGTGCTTAGGGCCACGGCCAAGACTCATAAGTAGCTGTGTTCAAGAATCAACATGCTTAACTAGGAGAGTCAATAACACTATCCCAAATTCTAAGTTCCCAGAGACGCCAATCACTCTAAACTTCAAAGGAAAAAGTGAGATGCCAAAACTATTCAGAAGCAAAAAGCTACAAGTCCCGCTCATCTAATTAAATTAATATTCATTGATATTTTAGAATTTATAGTATATTCTCTTCTTTTTATCCTATTTGATTTTCAGTTGCTTGGGGACAAGCAACAATTTAAGTTTGGTGTTGTGATGAGCGGATAATTTATACGCTTTTTGGCATTGTTTTTAGATAGTTTTTAGTAAGTTTAAGCTACTTTTAGGGATGTTTTCATTAGTTTTTATGTTAAATTCACATTTCTGGACTTTACTATGAGTTTGTGTGTTTTTCTGTGATTTCAGGTAAATTCTGGCTGAAATTGAGGGACTTGAGCAAAACTCTGAAAAAGGCTGACAAAAGGACTGCTGATGCTGTTGGAATCTGACCTCCCTGCACTCGAAATGGATTTTCTGGAGCTACAGAACTCCAAATGGCAAGCTCTCAACGGCTTTGGAAAGTAGACATCCAGAGCTTTCCAGCAATATATAATAGTCCATACTTTATTCGGAGATTGACGACGTAACTTGGCGTTGAACGCCAAGTACAAGCTGTTGTCTGGAGTTAAACGCCAGAAAAACGTCATGATCCGGAGTTGAACGCCCAAAACACGTCATAACTCGGAGTTCAACTCCAAGAGAAGCCTCAGCTCGTGGATTGATCAAGCTCAGCCCAAACATACACCAAGTGGGCCCCGGAAGTGGATTTATGCATCAATTACTTACTCATGTAAACCCTAGGAGCTAGTTTATTATAAATAGAACATTTAACTATTGTATTAGATATCTCGGGACGCCTAGTCCTTAGACCATGGGGGCTGGCCATTCGGCCATGCCTGAACCCTTTGCTTGTGTATTTTCAACGGTGGAGTTTCTGCACACCATAGATTAAGGGTGTGGATCTCTGCTGTACCTCAAGTATTAATGCAATTCTATTCTCTTTTATTCAAATCTCTCTTATTCTTATTCCAAGATATTCATTCGTACCCAAGAACATGATGAATGTGATGATAAGTAACCCTCATTATCATTCTCACTTATGAACGCACGTGATTGACAACCACTTCCGTTCTACCTGCAACAGAGCTTGAATGTGTATCTCTTAGATTCCCCAACAGAATCTTCGTGGTATAAGCTAGATAGATGGCGGCATTTATGAGGATCCGGAAAGTCTCACCTTGTCTGTGGTATTCCGAGTAGGATCCTGGGAATCCGGAAAGTCTAACCTTGTCTGTGGTATTCCGAGTAGGATTCCGGTAATGAATGACTGTGACGTGCTTCAAACTCGCAAGTGCTGGGCGTTAGTGACAGACGCAAAAGAATCAAGGGATTCTATTCCAGTAGGAGCGGGAACCAACCAGTGATTAGCCGTGCTGTGACAGAGCGCGTGAGCGTAGTTTTCACTGCGAGGATGGGATGTAGCCATCAACCATGGGTGATGCCTCCAGACGATTAGCCATGCGAGTGACAGCCGCAGAGGATCATTTTTCCGAGAGGATTGAAAGTAGCCACCGCTGATGGTGAACCCCTATACACAGCTTGCCATGGAAAGGAGTAAGAAGGATTGAGTTGAAGCAGTAGGAAAGTAGGCGTCCTTGAGCCATACAGTATCTCCATTCGCTTATCTGAAATTCCCACCAATGAATCTGCATAAGTATTTCTATCCCTTTTATTATTTATTTTCTTATTTCTATTTTCGAAACCATAAATCAATTTAATCTGCCTAACTGAGATTTACAAGGTGACCATAGCTTGCTTCATACCAACAATCTCTGTGGGATCGACCCTTACTCACGTAAGGTTTATTACTTGGACGACCCAGTACACTTGCTGGTTAGTTGAACGGAGTTGTGTCCACTCGTGCTAATTTCAAATTCCATAATTTTACAATGAAAGCAACTTAAAGAATAGTGATCACAATTTCGTCCACCAAGGAACACATGAATGGTGCTATTGTTGTTTTTGAAATTGTTACTGTTTGACCTTTCTTGGGTGTATGTAGTTCTTACCAAGTGGAACATATATTTAAAGACCATGTTTTTATTTATACATGTTTTATTGTTGAAGGGTGTTTCTTCCTTGGAGATTTATGCTATGGGCTTATTTGTAATCTTTGGTTAAGAAGTGTTTTTTTTTTAATTCATTGGGGGATAAGATAGGTACTTCAATGGTAATTGTGATATATTTTCTAACTGGAATTGGGTTTGAGATGATTTTATAAACCACCAGCAAGAAAATTTGATTTGTTCACTAATATAATTTAGGCAATTCATCAATTGCCAGAGTTAAGCTTATATAAAGATTAAATAATTTGTACTTGTATTATATATGATGAGCTTATTTACTATACATACAGTGAGTGAATGATATTGGTGGAACATAGCTTGCTGAGTTCTGTGATTACTGATATTAAATATGATTTTATTTGTTCAGGACAGCTTAATTTTCATTTGCAAATATTATTATCGTAAAAATTAAATCTATATGCACCTATCATTTGTACTTGAAATAGCCACAACTGCAAATTTCTTATGGTATGCATTTTTCAAATTGAACTCTAAACTATTTTTCAAATTTCTTAATTTCTTATGGTTCTTTGCAAGGATTCAATTTCCATATACATACGTGCACTTAATAAATTAAGAATATGTATATTGAAATATCAGTCACGCAAGCTAATTAAAAGAACACTAATTGTGATTTATTTTCTAACTGAGATTGAGTCTGAACTGATTTAATAAACAACCAGCAAGTAAATTTGATTTCTTCACCAATATTTGTTGGTGGTGTTACTACATCTCTTGGTGTTTATTAGATACCTAGAACGTAGAATTTGAAATGGTTTATTCTTAGTTTGTAATCTATGATTAGCTTCAGGAACCACTTTGTTGGATGTTGCTGAATTTCTATAACTAGCGAATGGATGTTTCTGTAGTTAGAATTACTACTTTGAATGTTGGTTTGATTTGGTATTAATTGCTGTGGGTTTCATGTTGCATCATCAACCATGTTTAATTGAGAACTCTTCTGATGTTGCATATGATGTTTGTACAGCAGTTTTCGTTAAAGGTTTAGGGGTTGTTTTCTGTGAGACCGTAGCAGGATTGATTTGCAGCAAAACCAACCAACATGGGAAAAAAGGTAACATGATGTTTACCATTCGTAGATTACCATTCATACTATCGTATGTGTGACTTACCGTTTGTGTAACAATTAACAGAAATTGTTAGAGTCCCAATGCTCACCCAGCTACATTCATAACATGATGAGAACGCTATCTAAAAATAACTCCGTTGAGAAGCTTGCAGAGATTGATGAGATTAGATTCGGATTCTTGAGGCGTGTTCCAAATTGGTCTGTAAAGCAAGCCATCATGGTTCAGCTGGCTGAGTCGTATCAAATAAAGCAGAGAACTTTTGTACTCGACATAGGCAACATTTGCCTCAATTCCGAGTTAATCGGGAAGGTCTTCGGCCTTCCGTCTCAAGGTAAGTTCGGATATCTTAATTACCTACTCTTGCATAGGCGTGCTGGCATAAATATCTTTGGGCATGAAAATATTACCATGCAATAACACATGAACATGTTGTAGGGGATCCATTTCCAGCTCTCGATGAGAGTAATCCGTCCTACGTGGCCATTCAAAAAAGGTTCCATAGACGGACAACAACCGAGCTTCGCGATTTAGTTTACAGTTGTCCAATGGCCACAGAATCAGATAGGATGGAGTTCAGGAGGCACTTTCTACTGGTGGTGATGAAAATATTCCTGTGCCCCACCACTCAACAAGTTCTCTCTCCATGGCACATCTACGCCGTGTTAGATCTTTCTGATCCGCGGAGATTCAACTGGCCGTTGGAAACTATGAAGTGGTTTGACAAGACAGTCGAAAAGTATAAGCTGAAAGGGAACAAAACGTGTGAAGGCTGCATGTTCGTCATGCTGGTATGACGCAATGACCATTACCAAATTCAGTATGCCGTTGTTTTGTGAACAAAATAAATTATATAATAGTAATTTGCTCTATATTAGTTTGGAGAGTTCAGTCTCTAGTACAGTTATTTGTATGATATTTACTGATATGTTGATGATTTACTTGAATCTTTGTCTACTAATTTTGGACGCTTCGGTGTATGATTTCATCTGAATGTTTTCTGTCACTAGTTCTGTGTCACTTGCTATATTCCAATTGACTGCCAGCCTTATAGAATCTTCTACCATATCTCATGCTAACTGTTCAAGTTAATAGTATATTCAACTTGGTTTTCCTTCATGTATAAAATGACTTGTGCCCGTCCTCTGTGTAGATCCTCCATTTTCAGCAGTTGCAATACGGTCTGCTCGACAATTGTCTTGAGCCTGAGCCATGGCTCGATGCGTGGAGCTCGGAGAGGCTAGAAAAGAAGGCGCAGTATATTATATTCGAGGTACTCATTTCACTCTCGTAAAAGGTTAAGTTATGACACTATGAAGGTCGAAAATGCCTATCAGATGAGTCAATATGTTTTTCTATTTTTTCCTTTTTTCGTTGACTCTAAGTATGTTTCTTGATGTTTTATCATTCTGTTTCTGGTTTCTCTTTTGGTGGTGCCTTGGGATTCGATTATGATCATTGATTCTCTTTGTTTCTTAAATCAGGGACGTCTTTTGACTAGACAGGGTGAAGTTGAGGACATAAAGGGTCGTTCACCGCAAGCTGCAAGGAGGAAATTGGGAAAAAAGGCACCATAGAAGCATGGGCGAAAGGATTCGGTGCCGCCGAGGGTAAACACGATGCTTTATCATGTTAACTAACAAATTTACTTTGCTATGGTTAATTTGGTTCGTGCAATCACTTCAAACAGGGGAGCTCAGTTTGTGGAGAGAGTAGGCAGGTATCACAGGAAAGACGACCAAGTGGACGCACAACAGCTCCACCTCCAACTAGAAGCACTTCACGCCGCACCGACGGATCAAAAACTAGCCCAAGAGTGAGTATATTGAATAGCATTGCATAAGTTTATTAGGTTCTTTTCAATGTAATTGGATGTTTCTTTACCCAACATAATCGTTATGCATAAAACAGCCTAGCAGGAGAGGTGCACAAAAAAATGGAGGGGCTAAGAAGGACCGATCACGTAGGTCCAGCCCAAAGCAATCTGAGGAAAAGGATCTCCCAATTAGCACAGATGATGACGAGGAGAATGAGCCTCTTGCCAAGAGGATGTGTCGATTGTATAACCAGAGGGTTGACCAACAAAAACCAAGTGCTGATCCACCCGAAGGGAACCTCAATAAGGATAACGCTGCCCAAGCAACACCTGTCTCTAGCTTGCCCGATGCAGGAACACCCTCTGTTACGTTGGTGCAACATGAAGAATGGGAGTTCGACGGGCAAGTCTCCTAGGCAAAACTATTTCATTCTGTGGTCTATTTTGCTTTTTAATGAATTAGGGATTGCTTCTGTATACAACTACCTTTTCTCTAACATAGGTTGAGTTATTTGCAGTAATCCCAATTTCCTTTCGAACCGAGACCCCGAGAGTGAACAAATATGGCAATACTTTGAGCAACTGCAAAACACGAGGCCACTGCAGACTGTGATGCCAGCCTCTCCGTCTTGCAAGACTCCTAGCCCACCAAGTAAGAAGATTTCACCAGGCATGACTCAGACGGAACAGATGCTTACCTAATGTACCCCTATAAAGGTGCATCCACTGCTAAAAGGGCAAAAGCTGGACGAGGATGATGAGGAGCGATTGCGGCGATGGGCTGCCAATCGTTCGTCGGAGCAGAATCAGGTTATGGCGGCATATGAAGGAAAGCAACATCTATCATTGGTTCGAGAGGACATCTGCTTATTGCTACCCCGGCACTGGGTCACCAGCAACGTAAGTAGATCACTCTAACACATTAATAGAATGAATATGTTTCTTAATATATATAGTGGCACAAACAGATGACCCTAACGCAATGTAAATTTTTTATACAGATCGTTCATTGGATGTGTTCAACCTTTAATGACTCAGAATCATTGCGGTTTAAGAATGACTTTTACTGTATTCCTCCGAGAATTTTGGTATGCACAAATTTGTGTCTTCTTATCGATCAATCTTTGAGGGCTGATCCTAAATTGTGCTTTTTGTACAGGAAATTGTGTTGCACAAGAGGAACTTAGATTCCTTCAGGGAGGCTCTTACTGTTAGTTATGTAGGGCTGGGTCCTCACTTCGGTAATGATTCTATATTTTTTGACAAGATAGCAGCTTCCATGTGGAAATGGGTAAGTTAATGCTCTAGTTGAAGGTTGATTTTTTGGTTTAAGTGCTTACAATATCGTGTTTATTACTTGGATGTTGCTTGTGATAGGCAACCGGATGTTCCCCTTATTTGCCAAATGGATGGTTCTGTTATTTGTTTTTAGTTCTCATGTCTTAGGCAATTGAATCTGCATGTACTTAATTAAGATGTGATTGGCTTTTGTTTCATTATATGTTCCTCAACACACTAAATGTTTTAGAAATTTTGCTTATGTCTGAATTTGGTGACTCCATTGCTCATGTAACTGCTTTGATATCTCTGTTTCCATCACAATGGTTTGCCCCAGTCTGTATCGATCGTCATTGGTGGTTGTATGCCTTTGAGATATATCAGAAAAGGTTGTGGGTACTGGATAGTATATATACAGGAGAACCTAATAATGAAAGATTCAAAATACATGCTTATGCGGTAAGTATACCTCAGTCAATTAGTTCACCTTTTGCCTGGGTAACTCAAAATGTATCATTGCTAATGTGTTGCTGCTTTTCAGGGGAGACTCATTGAAGACATGACGAAAGTTACGATTCCTGCATATGAGCACACGGAGGACGGTCTATCTCGTTTCTATCCTAACGTACCAAGACAAGATAATGGGTCAGTTAAAAAGCCACCTAACAATAATCTTAACAACACTTCACTTGATATTGATAACATGATTGGAAATAATATTCTCTCTTTGTACATATAGCTGGAATTGTGGTGTATTCGTCATCAAGTTCATGCAGTTTTGGGTTTTAGATAAACCCTTGCAGCATTGGGACAAGGTGAATTTAGATATATTATAACAATTAATTTGAACCTCTTTCTAGTCAGTTTCTTTCTCGGATTTAAAATTACCCTTCCACACAAAATTGTCATGCAGGATGTTGCACAGGAGTTTAGGAATGAGATCATACTAGACATAGTCTTGGGTCCTCATAATTCACAAATTGGGATGGCGCTGCAAGCATTGGACAGCGCTCCTGTGCGCCGCAACCAGCCAAGGAAAAAGACTAAAGCTGTGAAATCACCCATCACAGCACCAAGCACGAGGAGCATGCTGCAGCGTGCGGGGTTACCCACTAGAAAGCCAGCCAAGGGAGGGAGACAACGGAAGAAGACAAATGCATAGGTAAGAAAAAATCAATATACATGCCTTAGTCTATCCATGGCCTCCTGATAGAGTTATAGGCGTTCATATACCCATTTTCCGACTTAGATTCGTTTCGTGTGAGCCTAATAAAGCCTGTTTCACTGCAGGTTCATGATTTCATGTTGTGAATTTTGTCAAGTTGATGGGGACAATCAAGACAAATCCTCTGCATGGATGGTGCTCACGCTAGGCAGTAGGATGTTTCTTTTCTTTGTAAATTGGATGGTTCTGAATTTATTTTTTGATCTATCATATTTTAGGCATTTGAACTTGTATATACTTAATTGAGAAGTGAATTGCTCGTGTTTTGTTAGATACTCCTCAGCAGGTTTCGTATGTTAGGTATTTCAGGATTCTCTAGCAATTAGTTTTAACCAGGATTTTAATTGGATGTTGCTACTGATAGGCACACGGATGTTACTTTTCCTTGTAGGTTGGATGATTTTGAATCTGTTTTCTCAACTATAATATCTTAGTCATTTGAACTTGTGAGTACTTCATTCAGAAGTGTGTGGCTCATGTTTTGTTATATACTCCTCAGCAGGTTTCATATGTTAGGTATTTCAGGATCCTCAAACAGTTAGTTTTAAATCTATGGATGTCACAAGTTCATTAATGAATGCATTGCACAATTATACTATTTCGTCAACTCTGGTCGGTGTATATAACCCTTTTGTTCATGACTATGCTTAAGTGACAGTTCATTTGATTTACTAGCGTGGTGTTAACTAAGTGGAGGCGTTAATTATTTTTTTATCATTATTTTCTGTTGCTGAAATTGTGACGTTGCTGGAAGTATAAGCTTTGCATGGCCTTCGGTCGTAATCCGTCTAGAGGGCCAGTTCGTTTATGGTGGCATCGATGACTTTAACCAGGATTTTAATTGGATGTTGCTACTGATAGGCATACGGATGTTTCTTTTTCTTGTAAAATGGATGGTTTTGAATATGATTCCTGTGTTTCATGTGTTACGCATTAACAACAGTGTGCATTTCATTGACATATGAATGGCTTTTATTTTTTTCTAACTGGCAGTTTTTGGGCCGGATTTAATACATTTATTTTTTTGCGAACAAATAAGTGATACCTCATTTCTTCAAAACCATACTAACCAAATATTGGGGAACAATAAAAACATTTGTACTTTTGATTCTTTTAATGAATACTTCATAACAAGATAAATGAAAGTGACAAAACAGAAAAATGAAGAGTTTATTCAGTTGTGTCTAAAGGACCAAGAAATCTAGCTAAGAATGACAAATTACTCATGCCAAGAAACATGACTATAAATGCCTAAAAGAGTTCAACAGGTCCATGAATCCGCCACCATATGATGAATTCCATATTGTAGAATCCTCAAATATGTTGTCTACAGAACCTTGGCGATCATTATCTGTCTGAAGTTCAACAACATCCTACAAGATCCATAACACAAAGAGAACAACATATGAGAATCAGGAGCACCATTCCATATAAAAAATTTAACATAGACGTCACTTCTGACACATACCGGTTGTGATTTCCTCTTCCTTTTTTCCATTGACTTCTTAATTGACTTGTCCAACTTTGCTCCAAGTCTCTTACCCTTCGGCCGTCCTTTGGTTTTCACCCTTGAGGGTCCCTGTATGTCATGTAAAATAACATCATATGTGCTTCGTGTGGGCATCGTATTCTGAGTCCCATCAAGAGTAGTGGAACGCATGCTGACACGGTGATCAGTCAGCTTGGACTTTGCATCCGAAAGGGCAGCTCGCAAGATGGCTGCTTCCTCTTCACAAGCAACAAACTCCTGAGCAACGTTATAGAACTCCGAACACAGATGCTTGAACAAATTGTGGCTTTCATTACTCCAAGCCACGTCATGGCTACTCTTAATGTAAGTGTGCTTGCAGATGACATTCTTACTCCATCGAGGAAGAACATAGCAGCTCGGTACTATGTCAACTCTATAGTATGACCACACCACAAGGATGTGGCAACACAATATACCAACGGATTTAAATTTGTTGCACTCGCACCGACTCTTTCGACTCAAAGGGTCAAACTGTACTATGAAAGTATGGTAGACAGGCTTCCCCCAAAATACCTTCTGCTCGTCCACTTTAATAGAAATTGTATCTCCCTTTTGTTCAGTTGATCAAACCACACAATCGGTTTTTTTCTTTACCTCCAGCTGAAGGGTTCGGAACATATTACTGGTGTATTCCTGCTGAAACTGTTGCTCAATGCCTGTGCTCCCTATACATGGGATGACTCCTTTTGAGTCCGCAGCATCATCTTCAAGCTCCTTTTGCTTCTTGTTTCCAAGCACGTTATCGTATTCATTGACGAAGTGAACCAACCCACTCTTGCAATGAAGGTATCCACCATAGAATGCGTGCATACTTTCATTCCGCTGTGTACTCCTCATGCCGGCCCAAAATTCACTCTTGAATAATATTGGCACCCACTTACATCGATTCGCATAAAGATCTGCACAAGGAAAAAAATAGCATAAGAGTGTCTCTTATATCCAACAGGATGACAGCTTACAAAGCATCGATAAAACAGATAAATAAAACATCTAGACACACTATGAAAAGAAACATTAGTATGTGTATTGAAAAGGACATCCACTGACATAACAAGGTAGAAAATTCAGTTACGTTTCTATTTAAATGAATAAATAGGCAACATGAAACCAACAGACGGGATTTAATTTAATGATCACAGACCTGCTAACCATCTGTTCTGGCCTAATGCAAATTCTTTGATGAAAGCAGCCCAATCAACTTCAAACGATTCATTCGAAGGAGAGTTATACACAATGTGATTCATCATTGCACTCAACTCTCCGTACCTAGCGTAGCCACCAAGCTTGAATTGTGTTTTCTTCATTATGTGCCAAATGCACCATCTGTGGACAGTATCAGGTAGGACCTTCCTTATAGCACCAGCCATCGCCTTGCACTGGTCAGTGGTGATACCCTTTGGCGTAGTCCCAATGCATCTCACCCACTGCGTGAACACCCACTTAAAACTAGGGATCTCCTAATTGCCAAGTAAAGCACAGCCAAGAAGAGTAGACTTCCCATGGTGGTTTACACTGACAAAGGATGCAAACGGTAGACCATGCCTGAGAATATATCAAAAGCAAATGTAAGGTAACATGACAAATTTAACAGATAACTGCTCCTGCAATTCACCAATAATTATACAAACCTGTTTCTCCTGTACGTGGTGTCAAACGACACCACATCTCCGTAATATTCATACGAAGCCCTGCACCTTACATCTACCCAAAGTGCACTCTTAAATTTATTAGCATCGTCAACATCTATGGCATAAAAGAAGTTGGGATTGATTTCCTTCATTCGAACGAAATAATTCATCATCCCATTAAAGTCCGCATTGTCATCGGAGCATCGGAGATTGCTTGTAATGTAATTTCTGACATCTTTTTATGAGAAACTCAGGTTTGAAGACCCACCAACTTTGTTTGCCAGTGCTAGATACATCTTGTTGGGTCTTATGCCAGCTTCATCGTTATCTGTAATGACGCACTTGGCATGCATGGTCAGCTCCCGGTACTCACGATAGTGGACAACTTTCTCAGCCGAACAGGGGTGAGAATGCCTCAATTCTACCCTGGACACAACCCAACATTCCTTCTCCCTGTCCATCATGACATACATTCTTGCTTTGCATCTCGTGGCTGTTATTCTGTTTGACCTAGTTGCTGCCTTAACACGAGATTCTCGATAACCCTCTCGAGTGCAGTGAAGAGATTGATTAATGGGTATCTTTGTGTCCTTCCACATCTTGTTGAAGTTCGTATTCCTAACTTTAGTTACAAACCCCAATTTCTTTGCATAAATTGCATAAAACTCCTGTGCCAAATGCAGCGAATCAAATCTCATTCCTATGGCTGAGATTTTCTCTTCACTGAGCCCACTATGATCTGGCAACTGTAAAGCCAATTCACAGAACCAAATACAAATTAAAGATAGTATCAATGTGGTAACTATAACGTGCTAACACACAATAAGAAATACTTCAAACCTCGTGTCTTAAATCCAACTCATCATTTCTCGTCACCATGACGTCGGTGATTTCGTCGACCTTCAATTAAAGACAATCGGGACAGAACTTTAATCCACTTATGACCATTACTATATAATGAAGCAATCCAATAAAACATATCAACAAATAAATGGAAACACATATAGCACTCAATCAGACTTTATTACTATCTCAACTAAACAAATTATTTCTCTAGATTTTTCCAAAAACTAGTCATCTAATTACCATGAATAAGAAGCCTTCACAACACACATTTTAATAAAAAATTCTATTAGGAATCAATGAATCAATAACAACATGTAATTGATTGCATGCATTATGACATAGACGGATAACACAGTGAGATTGAAATGGATCTTGGACTATTCGCACATTTAGGAGCAATATAAACTACCAATAATTTTGTCTTTTTCAACATAGATCTTACATGTCTTCCACACAACCCAATTAATTTCCATATCCACTATCTATGTCTATCTCTATTAAAATTTTTAGTATCAATGACATTAGCTAAGCATAGCCTTCTCCACAACCCAATGTATTCAATTACAATCATACCTTATTAACATGTCCACTAGCAATGTCGGTGTGCCACATTTTTTTCAAAGAAATAAATTTAAGAAACCTCTAAAAAACATAGAAAAGAAACATTCACACTTTAGGTTCTCATATAACATCCTGCAAGTCAAGACTAACATATACAACATACAACGTACCAAGGAACCCTCTTGATTAACAACGCCATCGTCATTCAATTCATCATTGCCTTCACTAGCATTGATCACTGTGCTATTCGGTTCCCCTTCCGGATTTGAGCGTTCCATGGAGAATTGGTTTTCCAGAATATTTGCGCCGCCACGGCCACTTCTTCTTTTTAGAGTAAAAGCGACACGAACCGAGGAAAAGCAAGGACGGAGGCACGGTTTATATCATTTGATGTGGACGGTCTCAAGCAAGTGATGATGATCAACATGACATGCATGCAAGGCATCCGGGGACGTGTTACACCAACGGCGGCTTCTTAGTAAATGAAAAGCGGCCCCCACGGTTGAGGAGTGACGACGGCGACACAGCTTGAGTGACTGGGTGAAGACGGTGGAGGAGGTAGGCGGCTATGCTTCTTGGGGGAGAGAAAAAGAATGATGGCGCTAGTTGGAAAGGGTAAACCATAGTAGTGAAACTGAATGCTCTATTTCCGTGATTCTCTCCTATGACTATCATATCTTTCCTCAAGTTTTGAATGTTGTCAACAATAATTTAAAAAATAAATTAAATTATAAATTAATAAAATTAAATTAATTATAATTAATTATGTTGTTCCATTCTTGACTGATTATTAGTTGGTTTCATATACTTTTCCTATTCAAAATTATACCTCCTTTAGACCAAATTAAACATGATATAGTTGACCATAAGAATGTTTTCCACAACCACTTTGACTGTATAAAAAAAATTCACTTATATTACCGCTAACAACATTTATTATTTGATCATACGCAAATTTCTGCGTATCAGTTAGTTTTTGCAAGCACCCACTTATTAAAGTCTGTATGTAAAGAAGTCTTTCGTGTTTATTGTTGGATTTTTTTCAGTTTTTTTTTATAATTAATCGAGAAAAAGTAGCTATATGTAATATGTACCCATCTTTATTATATAGAAACAACAAAAGATATTAAAAAATAAGGTACATTGAATGTATTATTTCTATCTTCTGTAGCATTTTTTACTTTGTCTCAATTATTATATTCCTATTAAATCTGTCCTCATCAATATCTCCAACTATCAATGCAACATAATTTCAAATGTTGTGGACAAATTATACGTCCTTGCATTAGTATTTTTTTTCTTATTAACTATAACTCAATATCAGCGGAGCCATCGATTTAGTGCTTATTTATTTCTGACATAACGAAATATCTTTGCTAACACATTATTTTTATCCATAATTACTTTTAAAAATAAAATAATTTTAATTTTCATCAATTATGCACTGATGTTTGACCTGTTATAAATAAATAATATATAAGAATTTTGATTATTTTTTAAGTATCGAAAAGCTTGCATAAGAATGTAATTAAGATAATACAATAATATAATTACCATTTCAGATAACATTAGGCAATAAATGAATTGCATGGGTGAGTCCAACAGTTACTTAAATAATTTCATGCGATTTGTAATCTCATTCTAAGTATCATAATTGTATAGCTAACAAAATTTTGGCTTCTTATTTTTTAGTGGTAATAAACTGCCAATACGATGATATAAGTTCAATTATAATGTATTGATTATTTTTTTTATTTTTATCATGATATAATTTTTTTTTTATGTTAAGAGTTTAATAATATCTAATGGAACAAAAATAAACTTAATTAAATGCATTAAATTAAAGACAAATGAGTAAATAATATAAAAAATTACAACTTTATATGTGTAAAATATAAAGAGAATTTATTGATTGATTTTATGTTAAATGATAAAATTATCAGTAAACATATCTTTAAAAAAATCACAATACCATTTCAAATATTTTTATAAATAAATTATTAAAATTTTTGCTATCAATAAAATGATAATATTATACAATTTCTTGGCAAAACTTAAAATTAAAAAGAAAACAATTTTGTGTGCATTAATATAAATTAAATACGTATCAAATAAGTGGAATTGTTCATTTATTTATTTTAATATATCAGCATGCGCAAGCAAATTGAAATGATTATCAAAAATTTTACAATCATTGATCGTATGTACTATACGTGACTCCTTCTTAAAAGATATTTTAGACGTATGTGCAGTCAGAAGATATATTTCTATTGATTTCTCAATCGCAAAATTTGAGAAGATATAGATCATCCCTTCTACCAATTCATTCTCAAATGTATTTGTCAAATAATTTTGAATTGAATAATGAATTTTATCGCACTACAAAACAAATTAAATATAAAAGCTATTAGCATCTACAAAACTATTAAAAAAAATTGTCTTTGACTTGTGGAATAGTACTCATAAAATTAATTTAAAATACGAACTCTAAATATTTATAAACTGAACTCAGTATTACTTGAAAAAAATTAGCAAAAGAATCAACTAATTAACCTTATTATCCATTAAAACTATTTTTATATAAGCCGTCTTGTTTTTGTCAAATTTAGATGAGATTTTTCATAATTTTGTAATTTTTGTCTTTATTTTTCATATTTTTTTGTTACATAATTTACTATAGGTGATACTATTGATAAGATTGTAGACAATAACCATTGTATATGAAAAAAAAATAGAATAAAGATTATGTTTAAATTATGAATTCTTTTAATAATAAATATGAAAGAAAATTTACTATTACTTATTATATATATTAATAATATGCTAATATTTTTAAAAATATACCAATAATATTAATAGTTAAAAAATAATTATACACTTATTACAGTTATAATAAATTTAGTTATTACTCTAAATAAAAAAATAAATAACATATTTAAAAACTAAAGAAAAAAAAGGATTAGTAGTAATTATGTTTGAAATGTTTCATACAACTTATTTTTTTTATTCTTTTTGCTTGCCATTCCTTGACAGATCAAAGAAACTCCTAGGATCCAAGAGCTAAATTTGAAATATATAATAACGAATACATTATATATATATATATATATATATATATATATATATATATATATATAAAGAACAGATACAATAAAATATGTTATTGTAATAAAATATTATACTATAAGCAATTATATTTGTGAAATAAATTTATTATATACTATATCTATTATATTATTTTATGTAAAATTAAAATCCGCTTTCCTCTATATATATATATATATATATATATATATATATATATATATATATATATATATATGTTTTTGACATGGTCTAAAATTAGATTGTAGTTATGTTTAAAGTCTTAACATTGTGTAACCGGAGTGTATTTAATATCTAAAATTTTAATAATAAATATCTAAAATAAATTAATTAAGTAACAATAATTAATACCTAAAATATTGAAAAGGAAATTTTTAATAAATTTCAAAAATAAAAATAAAAAAATTTGATAAATAATAATAAATATCATTATTATATAAAAAATATTTTTATTTAAGAGAAAAAAAGAGTTCATAAAAAATTAATACTTCACTTTTATTAATTGAAAAAATCTAATTTTAATATATTAACTAGATTTATAAGAATATAAAATAGAATAAAAATAATTATGATATAAATTTTTAATGAATTTTTTCATAATTAATCATTAAACATTAATAAATCTAAACATTTAATAATATTTTTCAAAAAGAGTAAACACCCAACTCGGTTCTTGTCCATTTTCATGAAGGACAAAGTGATCTCTGTCAAAAAAAAGGATACTTCGACCCTCAACCTTTTTGTTTTTGGACAATACAATTTCTCTGTTAAAAAATTTATTAAATAATAACAAAAATTAGTTTTGTGGGAAATTTTATTTGTATTTTGTGAGGGGTTTTAAACCTCCACAAACTATTAATAAGTTTGTTTTTGAAAAATTCCTTCACCAATAGTGGTTAAGTGAAGAAAAACCATTGATAAAAATGATGTCGCAAAAAAAAGTGATTATAATACCTTCAAAGAAAAAAAATAACATCGAATAAGAAATGAAATAAGAGAATTTTAATGTTGATAATATTGGTATTGGTGATGATGACAGTAGAGGAGATAATGATGATGATAAAGTATGGTTATACAATAAAAATAATAGAGGTATGAGTAATAATAATGAGGATGAAAAAGGTAGTGGTAATAATGGGTTATATTGTTGAAAAGATTTTTGTGGAGGTTTTAAACTCCCACAAAATACAAATAAAATCCTCACAGAAATAATTTTTGTTATTATTTAACAATTTTTTTAACAGAAATAATCGTATTATCCTAAAATAAAAAGATTAAGGACTAAATGTCTCTTTTTTTTTTGGACAGAAATCACCTTATCTTTCGTAAAAATGGACAAGGACCAAATTGGATTTTACTCTTTCAAAAATATTATTGAAAAAAAAGACATGTGCAAACTGATACTAAGGCACGGATTTGGTATACCGCACATGTTTGCACACCGAAATGCCAAAATGCTGTTTGACACACCGAAATGCCAGAAAGCATCAAAATAAAAATATTTATTTTCTTAGGACCTTTTCTACAATTATATATAAAATAGAAAGGTCATTTTTTAATTTTAATTTTTTAAATAAATACATTTAATTTAATTATTAAAATTAATTAAACTCTCAGTATTTAGTTAATTATTACCGCCTTTAACCTCCTCTTCCAGAATTTCTCCCTCCCCTTCCTCTACCATAACGCACCACCACTTCCATTGTCTCCAGCGCCGATAACGATTGAAACCTCCCCACCACCTCTCCTACTCGCTTTTCCGTCACGCTAGCAACTCATTTTCTTCCCCCACTCAGCTATGGTGGCTTCGACAGCATCTTATTCGGCACGCCCAAAATTCACTGTCGACACTCCACCAAAAATTTCAACGACTCCATCCTTTCAGAAGTGTCCACATCCTCATGCTTAACAGTGAATCCACTTCCATAGCATAAAAATTGGTGAGACTATTGACCAAAGTTGGAGTCTTTGTGGATAGGCGTTGAAAAACATCGCTGGAATTTTTTGTGAATTGGATCGGTGAAGATTATGAGAACAGAGTTGTGAACACGAACAGTGGCGGGAAGGATCGAGAGAGTATTGTGCTACACGTAGTTTTGCCAACGCCATCTTTGCCACCAAAAAAGACCCATTTGAGAGTTTCTTGTTCTAGGATGTTCTGCACCGTTCTTTTTAGCAAATTCTGCTGATCTGCCATGGCCACATGTTTCTCTCTTTTGGAATATTTCGTCAAAGCCTAAAATGAGATTGGCATTTTTAAACCATGAATTATATCTTTTGAATCATAAATTATCATTCACACAAATATAATTATATCTTTTCATAAATGAATAATTGAGCAATTTAATGAGATTAATTTTGAGATTATTTTTAATTTTTATAGTAACTAAAATAATTTAGAATTAAAAATTAAAAATTAAAATTTGTATTAGATAGTATCTTTAGAATAATACTGATATTATATTAAAATATACGTAGACATAAATATCAAAATATGATAAGCACATCTGAATATTCTAAAATTAGTCTCTTATCTCGTATTAATCTACGTACAAAGATATATTTTATATATACAAATATCACTCTTATTTTTTCTTTTTGTCTTTGTTTTATTAAATTTTGTAAAAAAACAAAACAATTGTTAGAAAATATTAAAAAAATTTTAATGGATAAAATTAAAAAATTATATGGATATTTATGAAAATTTTTAAATATTAGTTTGATTATAATAAAATATATTTATTTTATTTTTTTAAAAAAATTTAGGGTTAAAATGAATAATTTTTTTAATATTATTTAAATTATATTACTAAAACCTATAAATTTATTCTAAAAAATTATTAATTTCACATAACATCTTATTATAATTAATAAAATTATTTTTCATATCATTTAACTATAGTTAATAAAATTAATGTAATAAAATTACTAATTTTTAATGTATATAATAATTAAATTACTCTAAATATTACTAATTTAAAGTCTAAGTTGTAAGGTTTATAGGTTTATCAGGTCTTTATTAATGTAATATGAGATTTTTTTTTATGTTATTTTTTTGTATTTTTTATGTACTCTTTGTACTCTTTATCTGTACTCATTTTTATAATATCTTACTATAATTAATAATTTTTCATAACATATTACTATAGTTAATAAAATTAATTTAACATAATTATTAATTTCTCATATCATATGAATATAATTAATAAAATTGCTTTAAAAATTTACTAATTTTTTGGATCATATTACTTTAATTAATATAATTACTAAAAAATAATTAATTTCTTAAATTATATTATTATAGTCCATAAAATTATTCTAAAAAATACTAATTTCATATGATATCTTACTATAATTAATAAAATTATTCTCGATATCATTTAACTACAATTAATAAAATTAACGTCAAAATCACTAATTTTTAATATATATTACTATAATTAATTAAGTTACTTAAAATATTATTAATTTTTCAGAACATCTTACTTTGAAAAAAAGATATGTTTTATATATCTAAATATTACTTTTATATTATATATACAAATATCACTCTTAGTTTTTTTGTCCTTTTTTTATTAGATTTTGTAAAAAAAATCATTTTTAAAAAATATTAAAAATATTTTAATTAATAAAATTAAAATATTATATGAATATTTATAAAAATTTTCAAATATTAGTTCGAATATAACAAAATATATTTATCTTATTTTTAAAAAAATAAAACACTAATTACTAGAGTTTAGGGTTTAGGATTTAGAATTTGAGAGCTAGAGATTGGTAGTTGAACTTGGAGATTTGGTAGGGCTGAGCATATATCGCGGATAACCGATTATCTGTCCAAACCCAAATCGAACCAGTTAAATTGGTTCTAAAATAAATGAGTAATCAGGTCCAACTCAAACTAAATCAATGACTCTCTCTAGTAATTGGTTTGGATAACTGTTCTAGGATACTGAATCCGAATCAACCCGTAGATTCGGCCACATATTAATTAAATAAAAAATAAAAATTTAAATTATATATATATGCCTTTTAATAAAAATTTTAAAGTGCATGTATAACAACCCAAATTTTTAAAATTAAATTTTATGCTTTGAATTTAAAAATAAAATTTAATTTAATTATGACTTATTCTATTATTTTAAGTTATCTATCAAAAACTATATTGATAGTTATAGTCTAAATTAACTTTTATAAATATTGTTATTACTGTTATTATTATTATTCAAAAAGAAAAAAAAATGGCCGAAGGACATTATTATACATATAAGCCACTATATATATTTATTTTATATATATATATATAAGAAAGGAAGCAAGCCGAATATGGCTTATATGCATGAAAGTATATATATATATATATAAAAGCATGACACATGTTTTCTTTGCATGTATAACTAATGACACTTAAGTTTTTTTATTTCAATAATCATCATCATTTTGCATTCTTTTCACTGAATCATCGAACCACTAAGAAAAAGAAAGAAAGAGAGAGACCGAGAGTGTGGGTGAAGAGAACCGTGAAACCTTTGAGATTCCGGTCTCGATTTCTGGCGCTCTATAACTCCAATAAAAAATCTAATCCGGTAAAAGTGTTCGTATCTTCCTCCTCTACGCGTTGACGTTATTTTTGTTCGGTGGAAGCTGACGGTAATATAGCTCCCCTTCTTCTTGAGTTTGGCCAATTGGAGTTCTAAGAGGCACAGACGATTCTTGACGTTTTTTTCTTCAGCATCTCAGTCAGAAAGTTTTTTCGAAACTTTTGTTGATTTTGATTTCATACGGAGGTAGGGAATTTTATTTTGAAATTAAGTGTTTTTAAACTATGAATGCCATGGAAGTCTAGTGGGTATTTGTAAATAATTTATGATTGTTTGAAATAACTGAATGATGAGTATGAGTTGTGTTTGTGACTGAATTTGATGAATATGTATTTGATTTCTCGATTGAAAAGAGGTTGAAAATGGTTCAGTTGGGACCCAAAAAAGGGTGACTAACCCCGAGTTTTAGGAGAAGTGCTGCCGAAATTTTATAAAAATCTGAGGTTTTATTTGAAAAGTTATTTTAAAAGATTTGGTTTTGGAAAATTAAATTATTTGAGATTTATTTAGTTGAGAAAATGTGTATTCTATTTTTAAACTAGATTTATTAAGAAAAACATAATGTTTTAAATCCAATTTTGTAAGGAGAGATTTTGTTCTAAGTGTTATTTTGAGTTTGTTTTTTTTTTTAGAAAAGGAATCTCTGCCACAAGAGAGCAGAGAACAAAGATTAAAGGAATATATTAATTAATGAAGCGTCTGCCACAGGAGAGCAGATGTGACATTGTTTGGGCCTTAGTGCCAAATGTAAAGTGGGGACGCCCACACACTGAGAACTGTTTTCCAGATGTACGCTTATTGATTTAGAAAGTCACACTGATACGGCCTAGCCGTACGACTTATAAGCACACTGATGCATCTGGAAAGCCATATCTGGGACTTGTGCCCGGGTAATGTCGGGAGCGGGTAGGCAACCGACACATGAGCTCATGGCCTGCGTTAGGGATAGACATGCATCATATTGTTTGCACATTTGCATTTGATTGCGCTTGCTTGTTTTATTACTTTGTGATTGTATTGTTTATCTTGTTGTGACTTGCTTGTACATTAAATTGAATCTCTTCCTTGCACTATTTGTTTGTGAGTGTATTAAAGTGATTACGAGTTGACATTTGACTGAGGATTAACTATGTGGCTGAGAGACAAAAAATGTGACTAGTTTTATATTTAAAATTTGTTTTGAGTTTAGAAATTTAAAGAAAAGTAATTATTTATCTAAAGTAGAAATAAAAGTATTTCCAAAGGGTTAACAAAATAGTTTTACTAAGCAAGTTAATTATCTGCATTAAATTCATTACTTTTACGGCATTTTCATTCTCTACTGAGAACGTGTGGTTTGTTCTCACCCCAAAATCTTCCACCCTTTCAGTGACACAGGTTCGAAGATTCAGTTAGAAGATGCAGATGATTAGTAGATTTACTTGTGATTCCTGTTATTTTTATAGAGTTCCCTCGCCCTTGTTGCTTTAAGTTTTATTTTGTCCAGAGGGATAGGTATTGTATTTGAGTTTTATATTGAATTCATTTGTATAGCATTTATTATTATTAATAATTGTGTGATTTGAATTACTACAAATAATTTTATGATATTTTCTTATAAACTGAAACGCGATATCGACCTAAAGGCTCAATATTAAATAATAAATAAGGAGAACAGGTTAGTAACTCCTTACTTTTGGTACGATCATGACGTGCTAAATGTTAGGGTGTTACATTATGGTATCAGAGTAGTTCGTTCCTATTAGAGCCTTGAGAATGGACTGATTATGCTTCACTGCATACTCTGAGTGTCTATCATGCAATAGGACTTGTCCTAATGACAAGAGTTTGAGTTTTGAGATGCATGATTGTCCGTTGATTAATGCTGTTAGCTTACCATTGCATACCTCATGGTAATAATTCTGGCCAACTTAATACTAATGATTTATGTATATGAGAGTACTAACGGGTTATCATAGATGCAATAAAAGTAATAAATAACATAAATTATGGGGTTTGAAAACGTTAGAAGTTAATTTTAGGGGTTAGCTCCGTCTCAACGTATAATCCTTATTTGTGTTAATGTGAATTTCTTCCTTGGTTGTTTGCTATAAGACCTTTTGTTTCAAACTTCTTTCATGAGATATGATTTCTTTCACATTTACAAAACTAAACATGCCACATTTCTCTATTTCTTTTTTTCGATATTTTTGAAAATAGAGTTGATATGAATCTTTTCCATCTTATATCAATTTTCGAGGACGAAAATTTTTGTAAGGTGAGTAGGATATAACAACCCAAATTTTTAAAATTAAATTTTATGTTTTAAATTTAAAAATAAAATTTAATTTAATTATAATTTATTCTATTATTTTGAGTTATCTATCAAAAACTATATTGATAGTTATAGTCTAAATTGATTTTTATAAATATTGTTATTACTATTATTATTATTATTCAAAAAGAAAAAAAATGGCCGAAGAACATTATTATACATATAAGCCACTATATATATTTATTTTATATATATATATATATATAAGAAAGGAATATATGCATGAAAGTATATATATATATATATATATATATATATATATATATATATATATATATGACATATGTTTTTTTTGTATGTATAACTAATGACACTTAAGTTTCTTTATTTCAATAATCATCATCATTTTGCATTCCTTTCATTGAATCACCGAACCACTAAGAAAAGGAAAGAAAGAGAGAGACCGAGAGTGTGGGTGAGGAGAACCGTGAAACCTTCGAGTTTCCAGTCTCGATTTCTGGCGCTCTATAACTCCAATAAAAAATCTAATCTGGTAAAAGTGTTCGTATCTTCTTTCTCTATGCGTTGACGTTATTTTTGTTCGGTGAAAACTGACGGTAATATAGCTCCCCTTCCTCTTGAGTTCGGCCAATTGGAGTTCTAGGAGGCACAGACGATTTTTGACGTTTTTCTCTTCAGCAGCTCGGTCAGAAAGTTTATCCGAAACTTTTGTTGATTTTGATTTCATACGGAAGTAGGGGATTTTATTTTGAAATTAACTGTTTTTAAACTATGAATGCCATGGAAGTCTAGTGGGTATTTGTAAATAATTTATGATTGTTTGAAATAACTGAATGATGAGTATGAGTTGTGTTTGTGACTGAATTTGATGAATATGTATTTGATTTCTCGATTGAAAAGAGGTTGAAAATAGTTCAGTTGGGACCCAAAAAAGGGTGGCTAACCCCGAGTTTTAGGGGAAGTGTTGCCGAAATTTTATAAAAATCTGAGGTTTTATTTGAAAAGTTATTTTAAAAGATTTGCTTTTGAAAAATTAAATTATTTGAGATTTATTTGGTTGAGAAAAGGTGTATTCTATTTTTAAACTAGATTTATTAAGAAAAACAACGTTTTAAATCCAATTTTGTAAGGAGAGATTTTGTTCTAAGTGTTGTTTTGAGTTTGTTTTTTTTTTAAGAAAAGGAATCTCTACCACAGGAGAGCAGAGAACAAAGATTAAAGGAATATATTAATTAATGAAGCGTCTGCCACAAGAGAGCAGATGTGACATTGTTTGGGCCTTAGTGCCAAATGTAAAGTGGGACGCCCACACACTGAGAACTGTTTTCCAGATGTACGCTTATTGATTTGGAAAGTCACACTGATGCGGCCTAGCCGTACGACTTATAAGCACACTGATGCATCTGGAAAGCCATATCTGGGACTTGTGCCCGGGTAATGTCGGGAGCGGGTAGGCAACCGACACATGAGCTCATGGCCTGCGTTAAGGATAGACATGCATTGTATTGTTTGCACATTTGCATTTGATTGCGCTTGCTTGTTTTATTACTTTGTCTTGTTGTAACTTGCTTGTACATTGAATTGAATCTCTTCCTTGCACTATTTGTTTGTGAGTGTATTAAAGTGATTACGAGTTGACATTTGACTGAGAATTAACTATGTGGCTGAGAGACAGAAAATGTGACTAGTTTTATATTTAAAATTTGTTTTGAGTTTAGAAATTTAAAGAAAAGTAATTATTTATCTAAAGTAGAAATAAAAGTATTTCCAAAGGGTTAACAAAATAGTTTTACTAAGTTAATTATTTGCATTAAATTCATTACTTTTACGGCATTCCCATTCTCTACTGAGAACGTGTGGTTTGTTCTCACCCCAAAATCTTCCACCCTTTCAGTGACACAGATTCGAAGATTCAGTTAGAAGATGCAGACGACTAGTAGATTTACTTGTGATTCCTGTTACTTTTATAGAGTTCCCTCGCCCTTGTTGCTTTAAGTTTTATTTTATCAAGAGGGATAGGTATTGTATTTGAGTTGTATATTGAATTCATTTGTATAGCATTTATTATTATTAATAATTGTATGATTTGAATTACTACAAATAATTTTCTGGTATTTTCTTATAAACTGAAACGCGATATCGACCTAAAGGCTCAATATTAAATAGTAAATAAGGAGAACAAGTTAGTTACTCCTTACTTTTGGTACGATCATGACGTGCTAAAAGTTAGGGTGTTACAGTATGAATTAAATTAAAATTTAATTTTTTAATTTTAAAACACATTATCATTTACACAAACATAATAATATCTTTAATTAATTGCTCTTTTTTTACAATTAAATTTACTATAATTTTTATTGTTAGAGAAAAATATTAATTCATTCACTCTTCTCTTTTTCTTATTTTTTTATTTTAATAAACCAAATAAAATATAAGTATTCTCTAAATTAGAAATAGTCAAAGTTCATTCGAGCAATAATTAATCAAGTTACTTTAAAAATTACTAATTTATAATTTAGGATTTAGTATTTAGGATTTATGGTGTAGAGTCTAGAATTTAGGATGTAGGTCTTAGGTTTTAAAATTTTAGAATTTTTTTTCTTCTTCTTCTTCTTAATATATGTCCATCATTTTATTTGAACCTTAAAACTTACTGCGTATATTTTTTTTCCTTTTTATTTATTTCCTAAGTCAACTCTATCAATTTAATAAAACTAATCCAAAAAATACTAATTTTTTATAGCATCTTATTATAATTAATACTCTAAATAATTAATAATTTTTTATAACATGTTACTATAATTAATAAAATTACTTTATAAATTTACTAATTTCTCAAATTATATTATTATAATTAATAAAATAATAAATTTTCTAAATTATATTACTATAACCTATAAAGTTACTCTAAAAAATTACTAATTTCACGTAACATCTTACTATATAATTAATAAAATTATTCTCTATATCATTTAACTATAAGTAATAAAATTAATATAACAAAATTACTAATTTTTAATATATATATAAATATATATTACTATAATTAATTAAGTTATTCTAAAAATTACTAATTTAAAATTTAGAGTTTAGAATTTAGAATTTATGGTACACGTTTATTGGTGTAGGATTTAGGGTTTAGAGTTTAAGATTTTAGAATTTCTTTCTTATTATTCTTATTCTTGGTACAGGTCCATCCTTTCATTTGAACTTTAGAACTTACTACATAAATTTTTTTATTTTTAATTTATTTCCCAAATCAATGGTAACCCTTCTCAATTTAATAAAATTAATCTAAAAAATACTAATTTTTTATAGCATCTTACTATAATTAATATCCTAAATAATTAATAAATTTTTATGACATATTACTAAAATTAATCTAAAAAATTAATTTCTCATATCATATTAATAAAATTAATAATTTCTCAGATTATATTATTATAATTAATTAAATTAATAAAAAAATTAATTTCCTAAATCATATTATTGTAACTTATTTTAAACTTTTTTATAGACTTTTGAATTGTTGATTCCATAGTTTCAATTAATCAAGTTACTCTAAAAATTATTAATTTAGAATTTATGATTTTTTTTTTCTTCTTATCCATCTTTTTATATGAGGAATAATATGAATGGATTTAGATTCTCTAAAGTTTAAATTTTACTTTAGAGGATAAAGTGTGATCTTTCACTATTTATTTCATAAATGGAGCCAAGAAAAAAATATGAGAAAGAAACCATTTAATAACGAGAGATCACACTTTACTAATTGAAAATTCAGAGGATCCAAATTCAATATGAATACTGTTATTTGTATTTGTTTTGCACATCCATTTAAAATTTAAAATTATTAATTTTTATTTTTAATTTTAAAAACTTTATATCGTTATTTTTTTAATACTTTATATCGTTATTTTAATTCATACTCTATATAATTATTAATTTTCCATGACATATTACTATAATTAATAAAATTAATTTAATATAATAATTAATTTCTCATATCATATGAACATAATTCATAAGATTATTTTAAAAAAAATTAATTTCTTAGATCATGTTGCTATAATTAATAAAATTAGCGAAGCTTCACTCTTTCATTTGGCTATTTTTTCTTCTTCTAAACGCAAACATAATTCTACCCTTTAATCCGTTTACTCAAAACTAGAAATTCTAACTTTTTTGCATTTACTTTTTTCACGTTGAAATTTTTTTTCTATCTATCAATTTTATTCTTCATTGTTCATATGATTAATTTTATTAATTTTTTTTAATATTTTTCTCTAATACTCTTTCATACATATTATTAAAATTAATTTTATAAAATCAATTCTATACAAATTTTTTTTACAAATTTTAATCCAAATACACATATAATTTAACTATAATTAATCAAATTAACCTAAAAAAAATAATTTTTCAAAACATAATACTATAGTTAATAAAATTAATATAATAAATGGAATCTACTCATTTATTACGAAAGAGTGGAAGGCATTTTGGCTGATTCTCGTTGTGATAGCCCACCACATTCTTCAGTGTTCTGCAATGTTTGTAAAATTTTAAATTATTATTTTTTAATTTAAAAATTTTATATCTTTATTTTTTTTAAATTTTATTTCATTATTTTAATTCATATTCTATATAATTAATAAATTTTCATGATATATTACTGTAATTAATAAAATTAATTTAATATAATAATTAATTTCTTATATTATATTAGTATAATTAATAAGATTATTTTAAAAAGATTTTTAATTTCTAAAATTATATTACTATAATTAATAAAATTACTATAAAAATAACTAATTTCCTAAATTATATTACTGAAATTTATAAAATTGCTCTAAAAAATTATTAATTTCACATGACATCTTACTATAATTAATAAAATTATTTTACATATCATTTAACTATAGTTAATAAAATTAATATAACAAAATTACTAATTTATATATATATATATAATTAATCAAATTACTCTAAAAATTACTAATTTAGAATTTAGGATTCAGAGTTTATCAGATTTTTATTTGTGTAATATAAAACTTTTTATTCATGTTATCTTCTTGAATTCTTTTGTGTGTATTCTCTGATCTCTCTATACTCTCTATCTATACTAGCATTTATAATATCTTACTATAATTAATCTTCTATATAATTAATAATTTTTCATAACATATTCCTATAGTTGATACAATTAATTTAACATAATTATTAATTTTTTATATCATATTAATATGATTAATAGAATTACTTTAAAAATTTACTAATTTTTCAAATCATATTACAATAATTTATAAAATTACTAAAGAAAAACTAATTTTTTAAATTATATTACTATAATCCATAAATTTACTCTAAAAAACTACTAATTTCACATGACATCTTACTATAATTAATAAAATTAACGTATCAAAATCATTAATTTTTAATATATATTACTATAATTAATTAAGTTATTTCAAATATTATTAATTTTCAGAATATCTTACTTTAAAGAAAATTGAACCGAATTATTTAACTCATAATAATTGGTTTAGAATATAGAATTAATTTTTTTAGTGATTCGAATGTAGAATTGAATTAAAATGTAAAATTCATTTATTATTTATTTTCTCTTTTTATAAAATGTTTCATCCTTCTCAAAACTCCAACAAATAATGACAAGTGGATAAATCTAATTAACCTTGTTTTTTTGTTTAACAAAAAATTAAAAAACCTAATTTTAAAAATCCAACAAATTAAAAGAAAGATCTCGTTGCGAAACTCACGTTCTCCTTCCTGCAATGTTGTTGTGGGTCCAGAGCTTTACCGAGAAGACGGTGCCAAAGCCGCCATGGCCAATTGGAGAGGAGAAGGAGTTGATGGCGCGTAGAAAAAATCAGTAACAGATACAGTGAGGAGGTTTGAAGTCATCGCCGGCGGTAAAGATAGTGGAAGGCGCAGTGAGCTTGCAACAGCGGAGGAAGAGGAGGAAGCTAAGAGAATGACGAAAAGGAGGAAGGCATCTGCCCGGTGTACACGCGACAGCATCTCCCTCCTAATCTCATCCCTATCATACCGTAATCTTTCTCGTCGGTGCATCTACGCCATAGTTGCTGTTGAGGCGTTGCTGCACACTTGAAGTATTGTCGTCTGCCGACGCGGTTGCGAACGTTGGGGATGTCGTCATCGGAGGTGAAGGACCGTGTTGGTGAGGAGGGTTGTGCGCGTTGGCAGCAAGGATATTGGCCAAGAAGCTATCTTGTCCACACGCTGTGAAGTCCCATCCTCTTCCACTTTGGTTTGATGCCCCCACTCCAGCAACGATGTGCAAAATAATAAAAGAGTAAACACCCAACCCGGTCCCTGTCCATTTACAATTAGGACAACGCGATCCCTCACCAAAAAACTAACCCACACCGGTCCCTGTCTATGCAAAAAATCACTCATCGCGCCCCCTCCTGTATATCCCCCGTCCATAGATGACAGAAAAAGCTTATGTGTCAGTTACCGGTGCTGATCTGTCAGTTAACCCAGTGTGAAGTGCCAAGGTAGATAAGTGGGAATGGACAGGGGTCGATTTATCCCCCTGTCACATTAAAAAACGACGTAATTGCTAGGTTAATAAGAAGCAAACGTCATTCTCACCCTCATAACCCCCCAAGCCCTAACTCAAATTTATAGAAGAACCAAAACCCCTCAACCTTCTTCGTGCGATAGAAAAGAGAGTGGTGAAAGTAGCAAGTGTTGGTGCTGACAAGGGTGCTGACAAGGCCGCCAGGAAGGACTCGGAGGACTCCTCTAACGCCACACTTGACGGAGTCACTGATGTCGTGTAGTGGAGGAGGCAGCTTGTGTCGGCATTCAGGTTAGTAATGAATGTGGGCATCTAATTCATTATTCTAATCCAATCTGTGTTCCTAAATTGCATGTTGGTGCTTAGTGTTTAGTGGGTTGAAATGGGTTGCCTGGTTGTTTATTTTTATAAATGTTGTGATGCTGAATAGATTTTGAACTTTTTTAGTTAATTTGTTAAATAATTGATGTTAATTGTCAGTAGTTTAGATGATTGGCACAGTGATGTTAAACTGTCATAAATTGGATTTTGATTAGTAAAAATAATTTCCAGATGGATGAGCTTGAAGTAGTTCCTGTTTTTCACCATGGAGGAATTTTTAAGAGGAATGCACAGGGCAAATTAGAATATGTTGATAGAAAAGTCAAGAAGTGGCCACCTTTAGACATTGATTTGGTAAACTTCTTTGATTTTGAAACGTTACTGAAGGAGTTGGGTTATAGGGAGTACAAGACTATGTTTTGGTTTGATTGCATGGCACCTGATTTGGAATCCGGCTTACATGTAATGAGGGGTGATACTGACATAAATGACATGAGGTCTAACAAGATTAAAAATAAGGAGACAAACGAGATTCATATCTACTTTGATCACCCGGTTAGTGTGCCAGATGTTGTGGATGAGGAGATGCAAGCTGAGGAGGTTATTATGAGTGACCCATCTTCCTCAGGTGATGGGTATGAAACAACTGAGGACGAGCCATATAAGCCACCTCCTCCAGAATATGAAGAGACTCATAGCAGTGACGATAGTGAGGTACAGAAAAGGAAGGAGAGATTGAAGAAAAAAAAAGAAGAAAACGGTGTCACCAAGGAAGAGAGCTAGTCAGGGTCCAGTTGAGGAGGTGAAGGATGGACCAGATGGTGAGGTTAAGTCTGACCCAAATAGGAATTTAAGCAAGGATGGCCCAACAAAAAATAGGGATAAGCCTGGACCAAGTAAAGGTGGTCCATGTTATTCTCCAAAGACAGCCAAGAAACGGGCTTCCAAGAGGTATTCTGGTAGGAGGAGGAAATATATTCTAAGGGATGAAAAAATTGGGACAGAAGGTACAGTAGTTGATGGGCCTGAAGCAGGTGGTGGTGTGGAGGCTGGACATGAATTTGTTGGGAATACAATGGCATCAAGTTCTGATATTGTTGGGGAAGAGCTAGACTCAGATTATGAAAAGCCTTATGAATATGAGAGTGAAGCATTTAACAGTCTGGTGTCTGATGATGATAAAAACAGGACTGCATTTGATGCTTTCAATGAGGAGACAGAATATGGGAAAGTTGAATTTAAGGTGGGGCAAACATTCATCACAATGAAAAGTTTTAAGAATGCACTAAAGGACTACTTTGTGTATGAATGGAAGGATGTGATGTATCTAAAGAATGAAAAGAAGAGGGTGAGGGCTACATATGCAGGAGAGAATTGTCCTTGGTTGATTCTAACCTCTTGGAACAGTGCTGGGAGGTGTTATCAGGTGAAGACACTGGTTAATGAGCACAACTGTGCTAGAGATTTTGGCAGTAATCTAGCTAGCAGAGAGTGGGTGACATCAAAGTTAGTGAAAAGACTACTGACTCAGCCTGAGTTAAAGCCTAAACAGGCAAGGGAGTATATGATTGAGGAGTACAATGTACATCTTAGTGAAAAAATGATAAGCAGGGGACTGAAGGTTGTCAGAGAGATAGTTATAGGCAACGAACAAGTTCAGTATGGAAAGCTTCGTGACTATCTGATGGAACTACACATGAGTAATCCAGGGAGCACAGCTATGATTGATGTCATACCTCAGCCAGAGTCGCTACCACTGTTCGACAAACTGTATATAAGTTTGGATGCATGTAAAAGGGGTTTTATAGCTGGGTGCAGGCCTCTAATTGGGTTGGACGGGTGCTTCCTCAAAGGTTACTATGGTGTACAGCTATTATCTGCAGTGGGGCAAGATGCCAACAACCACTTTTTTGTAATTGCGTATGTTGTGGTTCCAAACGAATGCAAAGATACTTGGGGCTGGTTTTTATCAGTATTGAAGCAGGATCTAGGAGATTGCACTGAGTTGGGACTGAATTTTATCTCCGATCAACAAAAGGTTAGCTCTAAACCCTGCTAATTAGTTACTTGTGTTGAATAATTATGTATGATCTACGCTCTGATTTGGGGGTAATCTCTGTTTCATTGAGATAAAAAATTTATATTTTTCAGTTTATTAGTTGAGGAATTAATTCTTATGCACTTTGAAGCCACGTTAAAGGAAGAACTCTTGTCACTATACAGCATTTTTTTATTTTTTTTATTTTTGCCTTATCATACATTCATGCTCTTCGATGCTATGAACTTATCAAGTAGTTAGGTGATATGTTAAGATAGAATATTACATTTTCACAGACTTTGCTCCATTACTTAGTTGTGGAAAAGGAAAGTTATGGGTGTGTTTGTTGCTAATTCTCAAAAAATTGGTTTGACAACTTGATTTCAGAAACTGAAAATAAATTTAATTAGAAGCTACTCTTATTTTTTACTTTTTCTCAAACGCATCGTATATACTTATTTCATAATCCAACTAATTTTCAACTGTGAGTTGATGCTAATTTTAAGTTCATATTTATTTTAGAATGGTTATTTTAGGTATCTAGAACTGAGTCAGTCCTTTTCTCCCTTTGTTTCCAATTAAGCTAACTTGGGATAACTTGTTTATCAATCTTTCATTTTTTCCTTTTGTTTCCATTTTCTTATGAACGTCCAAACATTTAACATGATATGATTTCACTTGGTATAGACCATAGACCACTGTGGCTCCTTTTTAAATTTGTATAACTCTTCCTAATTATTGTGTCATGTCATATGGATTTGGATGTTTTATTAGTCTTTATTGAGATAAATTTTTTTTTATTTTTCAGTTTATTAGTAGATGAATTAATTCTTTCAAAGTAGAGTCTACATTATTTGCCACCAAAGAAAGAGTTTGGCTCTTATGTCACGAGCAAAACACATACCCATCAAAGGAATCTAGTGGTTATTATTGGCCTTTGCAATTCGTTACCACTGTCTAAAGAGGTCCACAGCAGAATTTTTTCTTAAACAGATTTGATTGTGTATTAAATTTAGCACACCACTGTGATATATAAGAATATGGTGATTGGTTGGTTTGTCTTCAGTTACTACATGTGATAAGTCCCTGAGAAGACCTCAATGAAATCAAATGAAACCTTAAAAAATTTATAATATTATACATGTGTCATAAAAACGGAGTGAAGCTGCTTGGCTATATCTACATGAATGGTTCAATTAATAATCTGAGTGATGATGAGATTTGTTCTTCCTGGGCATGTGACTAAAATGGAACTATCATTATAAAACATTACTATGACATTTTAACTGGATTTACATTTTATTAGCATTCATTGAGATAAAACTTTTTTATTTTTCATATTATTAGTTGATGAATTAATTTTTATGTACTTTGAAACCATTTTAATTGGTCTCTTTTAAAGTAGAGTCATGACTCATTAAATAGCATTAGAATTTCAAATAAAATAGCATTAGAATTTCAAATAAAATGAATGAAGCATTAGAATTTTTATATTTTCCATCATTGCTAATTAGAAATTTCTAATCATATCATGTCCTTGGATTGATACAGGGGTTGGCATTGGCCTTGAAAGAGATATTTCCGAAAGCTTACCACAGAAATTGTGTACTACATATCTGGAAGAACTTCATCAAGCACTTCAAAAATGAAGAGACGAAGCAATTAGTTTGCGAATGTGCAAGGTGCACCACACACACTGAATTAGCTACTGCGATGGAAAAGTTAAAACGAGTAAGTGCACCAGCATGAGAGTATATGCAAAAATTTGATCCGGCTGTGTGGTGTAAGGCGTACTTTAGTCATGGGCCGAAAGTGGACAACATAACTAATAATATGTGTGAAGTGTGGAATGCAAAGATTGTGGAGTATAGGAAAAAGCCTATTCTAAGCATGTGTGAAGGGTTGCGGTGCTACATAATGAGAAAGATGGCAACGCACAAGAAGAAGTTGGAGGCTCATATTGGACCACTTGCACCAGTCTAACATAAGAAGTTGGATCAATTTATCAAGCCTAAGAGTCATAAATGGAGAGCTATATGGGCTGGTGATTCGGAAAGAGTCCTCTTTGAGGTTCATTCTCAAAACCATAAAGTGGGTGTGAATCTTCATAAGAGGACATGTACATGCAATGTATAGCAGTTGACTGATAAGTCTGGTTATATAGTTATTGGATAATTACTTAGTTGTTATAATTTTTGGTTTATCATTATATCTTCATTGTCATTTTCTAATTCTACATCAATTCGTTATTGTACATAGGAATACCTTGTAGACATGCCGTTGCAGCAGTAGCTAAAATGGGTCTTAAGGCTGAGGATTTCGTGCATAAGTGGCTAACTATGGAAGCCATCAGAGCAACTTATTCATATTACATTAAACCAGTCAATAGTGAAGAGTACTGGATACCTACTAATGCACCAAGGCCACTGCCTCCCACTATCAAGAGAGCTGCTCATAGACCTAAGATGAAGAGAAGAGCCGATCCAGTTGAGAGAGAGATGAGCACTACCAAAGCGAAGAAGACATTCGTTGTTACTTGCTCTAAGTGTGGCCAAACAGGCCATTACTACAAGACATGTCCGAATGCAGCACAAGATCCCAACTGGAAGCCTATGACTAAAAAGGAGGGACGAGCATAGAAGAAGACAACAACTCACAAATCATCAACTGATCTAGCAACAAGCACTGATCCAGCAACAAACACTGCTCCAGCCACGAACACTGACCAGGTACAATGTGTTAGCTTTAATAATTGACTTGTCCTAAACAATAACTTCTTTACTCTATGTTTGAGAATTGGGGTACAATGGTTGTGTTATGTACTGATTAACTTTATATGTTGCTTGCTTGAGTATGGTTGTGTTATGTACTGATTAGGTTTATATGTTGCTTGATTGAGAATGGCTGTGTTATGTACAATAGCTGTGTTTGAGAATTATCTTTTGTTGTTTGCTTTCTATAATATATTGAATTTTGTCACAGAGTAAAGCCAGAAAAGCTAAGAAGAAATTACCCAAAAATCAGAGAGAAGAAATTTCAGTTTCGCAATCTGCACCACCAGCTAAGGAGGTACTTTTTTTTCTATTGTTTAAAAAAACAAAACCTGTTTCATCCAACAAATTATTACATCTCAATCCCTCATTGTTACAGGATGCAAGAAAAAACTCCAATGACAACCCTCCAACAGTTAGGGAGAAGCAGCAGATTGTTAGGCCTCCAACTCCATCTTTCGTGCCTCCACCCATACCAGCACCGGAGCCAACCTTATGGTTCAAATCTCAACCTTCCCAAGCCCCAATCGTCAAGCCTCGCAGCTCACATCTCCAATCAAATGACTCAATAGCTGGGAAGACTACTCTAGGAACCAGTCATGATGCGATTTCTGAAGAGACGATGGCAGCTGCAAATTCAACCATAGCATCACGACTTCTGAAATTTGTGCCAACACCCGGCTACCGGCCTCCAGGACTTAGGCCTCCTAGGCAGGGGTGACAGTTATAATAGGCATTTAGATATGTGATACTGAGATATGTGATACTATTATTTTAGTATTTTGAGACTTTAGTTTGAAGAATACAATTATGTCAGCAAATGTTTTGCTGTTATTTTAGTATTTTGGTTTTTACAAATGTTTAAGTTTTGATTAGGGCCATGTTGCCTCTACAATGATCTTATCACTGTGAACATATGAGTTACATCTTTCTTGACAATATGAATATAATAGTACTTTTTGCTATGCTTTACAAGGTTTACTTCAATCTATGTTACATGCACAAATATTTGCTGCTCTAATTCGCATTAAGTTCAGCTAACAAACCTTAAACACTCATCATAATAATTCATCTTCATATAACTTACATCCAAAATGTTTACATTTCCAATCTCATCTTGCCACACAGTTTTTAGGTACCCTAAAGTTATTCATTAGGTTGCATACATAGTTGTCCTAAATAAACAGGCAACCATAACCCCAATCAAAAATGAAAAAATACTACAACCTAACCCCAAGCATCTACTTATACCCATTTTTTTATGCTCTTTTCCAATTGATTTTCTAATCCAATCAACCTCATTTCTAACTCTTCCACTTTGTCATTCACTGCATCACTAAGGCCTTCAAATCGCTGCTGGTTCTTCTGCAATCCTCATTTTAATGTTGTCTTCGAAAAATGCTCATTAAAGGAAGAGACATAATTATCTAGCCATACAAAAAATGAGCAACATCCTTCTGCAGTCTACATATAGACAGATACAAAAAGGTTAACACCATTAACAGACCTGGAACTAAATATAGAATTTTTGTACATTCAACAGAAAATTTTACATGAACATACTTTGAATTTAGGGCACCGTAAAAATAACCTATTCGGATTACTTTTGGTCCCAGACATGAACAGAACAGCATCAGACCCGCAACAGCATTTTGGGGAGACCCATCTCTTCTTCCTTCTACTTACAATACTCTCATTAGAGTTCATACTATAACTCCAACTATCACCAGCTCGCAAGTTGGAGGATGCACAACGTTCTCCACTTCCAACCATGGTCTCCTAGGGTTTCTTGTTTAGACTGTGAATACCTTGTGTAGAGGTTGGGGAATGAAATGATGAAGGAAATGTTTGCTTCTTATTAACCTAACAACGACGTCGTTTTTTAATGTGACAGGGGGAGAAATCGACCCCTGTCCATTCCCACTTATCCACCTTGGCACTTCACACTGGGTTAACTGACAGATCAGCGCCGGTAACTGACACATAAGCTTTTTCTATCATCTATGGACGGGAGGATACACGGGAGGGGGCGCAATGAGTGATTTTTTGCATAGACAGGGACCGGTGCGGGTTAGTTTTTTTGTGAGGGATCGCATTGTCCTAATTGTAAATGGACAGGGACCGGGTTGGGTGTTTACTCCAATAAAAAATATCTTATTCAATAAAAATTCTATTAATTTTGAATTAATTTAAATATCTATTTTTAATCTTTTGATATAATACCACAAAATATTTTAAATTTAACAACAATAACCATCATAAAACTAATATTTATAAAGTTACCCCACTGACACAAAAATTATATAAAATATTAACTAGCCAATCATGTGAAACTAAGTTCAGAAAGATCTTTACCGTTAGATTAAAAAACATACAATAATCTAATGGTTTTTCATTAAAAGTGCTCACCTGTCAGCCAAATCACTTTTTGGCACTTAGGTGCGCAAACACCTTTGGCATACCGAATTCGTCCCCCTGGTACTAAGAGCAATTCTAATGGGAGAACCTTTCAGGTTCCATTTTCTCTTTTTCTGATATAACACAGGATCAACCGTTGGAGAAAAAGAAAATTGAATTCCTACTCATGTTACGAAGAGAAGGAGTCCCTCCTGCTCAGAAGAACTTGTGAATGCCAATGATAACTTGTCATATGGCAAGTTATCTTTAAAATAAATAATTATATTAACTATAATTAATTAAATAATTATATTAAATAATTAAATTATAATTAATTAATTATAATTAATTTAATTAATTATAATTTAATTATTTAATATAATTATTTAATTAATTATTATAAAAATAAATATAATTAATTAAATAATTATATTAAATAATTATAATAGTTCATTATATTAAATAATTATATATCTATTTAATTAATTATTTATATTAATCATTTAATAATTAGGTATAATAAATTATAATTAATATAAATAATTATATTTAATCAATATCAAATATTATTTATATTGTTATATTAAATCATAATTAATTAAATTTATTGATTAAACACATATGGCAATTTCAGAATATTTATCGTTAACTATGGAGTTTAATTATGATTTTTTATATTAACTAATTTTACAAATTAGTGTCATCTCGAATTATGAATTATATATTGTGTATTATTTTTATATATAATTTTTTTAATATTAATATTTTTTAAGAATGAATTATTTTTGAATTTATAAATGTAAATAATATTATTGTAAAAAAATAGTAATTATATTAATTTTAATTAATTAATTAAATGGGACCACAATAAAGACTAAGGTTAGTTCCTTCTAATGGAGAAAAGAAAGATGTTTTGAGTTCCTATTTACTGTTTATGACGCAAAAACTGATGTGAAATTACTTTTTATGAACAGGTGTGCCATAAATAGAGATTGAGATGAATTTCCTATTGGAGATGGTCTAAAAACATCTACAAAGATGATGAATTCCTCCTTCACTTTTTTATGACACATAGGGACTCAAACAATTAGAGTAAAAAACAATTGGGTCTTTGCACAAGTCTCAAAGAGGATGAGAAATAATAATTATATTAATTTAATTAAGTGAGACCATAATAAGGACTAAAGTTAGTTTCTCCTAATAGAGAAGAGAAAGATGTTTTCAGTTCTTATTTACTGTTTATGACGTAAAAACTGATGTGGAGTTACTTTTTATAATAGATGGACTATAAATAAGAATTGGGATAAATTTTCTATTGGAGATGATCTAAAATGTTCTTTGTCAATATGCGTGATGTCAAAATATAATCTATTATAAAATAATATAATATAATAAAATTTATTGCACAAAAGATAATAAAACGAAATTATTTGTATGGTGACAATTAAGAAAGAAGAAATGGCATTAAAACTAAAAATAGAAACTATTTTAATCTATTTTAATCTAATAAAAGTTCGAAAGTGTTATACACTTGTCGCAAATAAAATATTAACCACTAAATCAATACTCAAGTATTTATTTACAAATATATATATTAGGCTAATTTTTTGATGTAAAAGCCTTTTTTACTTTTACACATAGAATCATAGTGATAACAGGATTGAGTGACAAGTGTCTAATTTTAAAAGACAAAAACTATTGTGTTAGAATAAATACAGAGACCACAGTGATGTTTGCACTGTTCACGCATATTGTATTAGAACGTAGGGTGATTAATGTCGTTGATTAACAAAAATTATGGATTCCCTAATTATGCTTAATAATGGGTCTGTATGAGTTGAGGTTTTTGTCGGTAGTTTCTTTATGCTAGAAGATCCAAAAATGTTTGGGGTATCCGTATTTCACATACATATCCAACCATATTAAAAAAAAAATATAAATTCTATAACATTTATATAAATTCTGTAATATAATAGTTATGATGTTTTATAAAAACCTATATATTGTCTTGTACTTTTTTAAAACTTTGTTCCAATATTCTAATATTTGTTTAAATAAAGTTTTTCGTATCATTAAAGTCATAGTTGTAAGAAGTAAACGGTGATCGAATTAGTCAGATTATTAGTTTTTTCTAAAGTTAGGAGTAAAATTTGAACCCACAACCTCTCAGTGAGTATAAAAAGACTATGTCATTTGAATTATAACTCGTTGACGTCAGACAACTAGTTCAGTGGTCATTAATTTAACCGATAAATTACTATAGAATCGATCTTATGTAAATAAAAAATATAAAATACTCAAAAACCTAAAATTAAAATTTAAAATACATATCTTCACTAATATTTAAAAATAATCAAATTTTAACAAATCATAATCAACAAGTTATAATCTGGTTATTATTAAATAAGTATTTAAAATTCTAATATTTGTTTATAATAAAAAATTTGTAATTTTATTTTTATATTTATTATATTTATTATATACTATATGTATTTATTAAAAAATAATATTAATAAATATCATACAATCATAAAAATAATTATATTTTAATTAATAAAAATGTTTAAAATTTTTTATTTATACATGTTTAATAATATTTAAATTAATAATTATGAATAATAAAAAATATAATTAATTTAAAATAAATAAATATAATTAAAATAATATCTAAAACAATTATTATGCATTTTTACTATATAATTAATAATTAGCATATAAAATAACAAGGAATAATATAGCTTAGTGGCAAGAGAAAAATGTAATACAAGGAGGACCTAATTTCAAATCACATTTTTATCTATTTTAAATTTTTTTCTTGAACGATTTGATTGAACTGGCTTGACTGGTTTTTAACCTTAAATGATTCTTAAATTGGATTAATTAATGGTCCAATTTACCAATTTTTCAATCGAACTAATTAATTTATTTCGATTTTTACAACTATAATTAAATGACATTTGAAGAATTTAAAAAATTATACTTAGGTATATAAATACATGACAATATTCTACCAACATAAATATACCTTTAATAAAATAATAAATATCAATTTTTTTAATTAAAAAATCAAACCCTATTCCTAGACTAAATTATAATCTTAATCCCTAAATTACCCTAAGTCAACTATATTAACACCATTACATTTTTTATTTCATAAATTACATCAAAAGTCCAAACACCCTAAACCAACAAAAAATTATTTCACCCACCTTTAAAATTATTTTCAACTTTTCATCCAACATTTAAATATCAAAAGTTTAAATGCGATTATTAACAGATGTTACATACTTCACACAAAATTTAGTCTAGAAATAGGGTTTATTTTTTAATAAAGAAAGAAATTGCAATTTAATATTTTATTAAAAATATATCTATGTTGGTAGTATTGTTAGGTATTTATATAGTTAAATATAATTTTTTAAATTCTTCAAATAACCAACGTTGCTTTAATTATATGAAGAACTTTATTTAAATAAATATTAGAATATGGAAACAAAGGTTTGAAAAAGTATAAGAAAGTTTGTTTAAATATATTGAAAGGTTTTTTTAAAATATCATAACAATTATATTACAGAATTTATATAAAAATTATTCTGTAATAATTATGTTACAGAATTTATTTTTTCTTTAATATAATTGGATATGTTTGTGATAATATTAATATAAATCTATATAATTGTGTGCATTTTAAATATTTTTATATGGACAAGATGTGACAAAATACCTATTAGACAAGATGAAGTCATTAGGTGCTTGTAGTATATAAGGTTGAGGTCGGATCACACATAAGATGAACTAACTTGTCCAAAGAACCATAAAAAAACTCCAAACATTTTTGGATCTTCTAACATAAAGGAATAACATACAAAAAAACCCCAATTCATACAGGCTCATTATCACACGTAATTAGAGGATTCGTAATTTTTGTTAACCAATCACATTAACTATGCGTGTCTGCGTGACAGTACAGACGTCACTATGGTCTCTGCACCCACTCCGACGCACAGCAGTTTTTGTCTTCTAAAAATAGACATTTGTCATTCAATTCTGTTACCACCACAATTCTACATGTATAGAAGCAAAAAAGACTTCTATATATTTAATTTATTTTTATATTATTTAACTTATTTTTATATTTCAATAAGTTATTTAATAACTGATGTTTTAGTATACACATCACACTGATAAATAAAAATTTTGAGAAGAAAAAAAAGTTAAAAATTAGTAAAATTTATTATTTTTTATTAATATTTTTAGTTATCAATTTAATTTTTTTAATCTAACAATTTAACGATATATTTTTAGTTTACATTTTTAAATATTATTAACTAACTACTAACAAAAAATAACTAATTTAAATTGATCAAATAATCAGTCTATTCATCTACTTAAATAAATATATCGTAAACAATAAAACAACAAAAAAAATACTAATAAAAAATAATAAATTTTTTTGGAACTCTAATATTCTTAGTTTGAGAAAATAATAAAACAGAAAAGATCTGCATACAAGCCCTAATGACTTGTATGCTTTACAAGTTCATTAACCAATAAATCCTCAAAACGCACTGTAACCCTACGTCCAATACACGCGCTATATAACTACCAAATTTAAAAGATTTGTTTCCTTTCTTCGTTCTTCTTCTCGTTCTTCTTTTTCTGGTTCTTCTTCTTCTCGTTCTTCTCTCCTTATTTCTAGATTTGTTTCGTTCTTCGTTCTTCTCCTCGTTCTTCTTCTTCTTCTCGTTCTTCTTCTTCTCGTTTTTCTTCTTCTTCTTCTTCTCATTTTTGTTTACTGAAATCAAAGTTTGGATTCATTTTGAAGATAATGATTGATTCAACGTCAGATTCTCAGCTGAATCAGGGCGAAGTGGATTATGAATTTGAATCTAACGAAGTCCCTGAGGTTTGATTTACATACGTTTACTCTGAATTTTGTTGTAGTAATTTGTATAGCATTGTGTAGCTGAATAATTCGTGAACATTGACTTTGAGACTAACGCGTCAACATAAATCTGTAGATTGAATGTAATGTATTAGTTTTGATTGATTATCTGGAATTTATAGCAGACGCTCGGGTGTATATTAGAACTTTTTTGGGTGTATTTGTTACGGTAGTGTGGGTGTATTTACATTTATGGCTTTTTCTGTTATTTTAGCTGAGTTGTTGTCGTTCGGGTGTATTATATCAGACATGATTGGGTGTGTTTTTTATTTTTTGTGACGGTGTATTCTGCAGCATGTGTGTTTACAACTTATGGCTTTTATTTTAGCTAAGTTGTTGTCGTTCGGGTGTATTTATAGTTTTTGACATGGTGTATTCTGCATCCTCTCTCTATTGTTGATGACCAGTTTATTCCAAAGGTTGGAATGACCTTTACCACCCTTGAAGATGCTGGAAAATTTTACAAGAACTACGCCAAGGTTGCAGGTTTTTCTACAAGAGTTCGGTGCACAAATAGGAAGGGAAACGAGATTAAGAATCAATTAATTACGTGTAGCAGAGAGGGAAAATGGAAATCTAAAATATCTCCGACCGAGAAGACGAATCCGACAGCCGGTTTAAACTTTCCTGCAAGAATTTATATACACACATTGAAGGATGTTGGTGCTTGGATCATTTCAAAGGTTGTGCTGGATCATTCACACCCCTGCTGTCCAAGTAAAGCAGAGATGCTCAAACAGCACAGGGAACTAAGCATGTCCATTCGTCGTACAATAGAGAATAACGAGGAGGCTGGTATCAGACCAAGCAAAACCTACCAATCATTTGTTGCGGCTGCCGGGGGTCACCGCGAGTTAACTTTTATCGAAAAGGACGTGAGGAATTACATTACCAGGGAAGTGCGGAATGTTTCCGAATAAGAAGATGCAAAGGAATTCGGGAAATATTTGTTAAGAATTAAAGAAAAGAATCAGAATTTATTTTTTGAGCTTCAACTCGAGGAGGATCAATCGATTAAACTGGCTTTTTGGGCCGATGCAAGAAGTAGAGCTACCTTTGAGTATTTCGGAGACGTCATTTCATTTGACACCACCTACAATACAAACAGGTAACAAACTGCCCCTGTTTATGATGCTAAATTAATGTATTTTTATGAATCCGCAGCAGAGTTGTATATTGGCTATTTTTTGGGTGTATACGAAGCATGTGTTGGGGTGTACCTAATGATTTTGCATTCTGCACTATGGTAATTTGTTTCAGGTATAATTTGGTCTGTGGTTCTTTGGTCGGGATGAATCACCATGGTCAGTCAACACTTCTCGGATGCTCTTTGATGAAAAACGAAGAAATTGAATCATTCAAATGGTTATTTCAATGTTGGCTTCGTTGCATAGGAGGAAACGCTCCGAAAGGGTTTCTCACCGATCAATGCGCATCAATGAAAAGGGCTTTAGAGGCCTGTATGCCAACAACAATTCACCGTTGGTGTATTTGGCACATCATGAAGAAGATTCCAAGCAAATTAAACGGGTACAAGGGACATGCAGATATTGAACAAGAAATGAGCCAAGTTGTTTTTAACTCTCATAGCAAAGACTCATTCGATAGGAATTGGAATGATTTTCTGCTGAATTTTGGTCTTGTGGAGAACAAGTGACTTTCAGGTAATGTTTGTTTAAAATCTGCAGCAAAGGTGTAAATTGCATGTTTTTTCGGGTGTATTTATAGTCTTTGTTTGGGTGTATTCTGCAGATCTGTATGAAGACCATCATATATGGGTTCCTATCTATCTGGATCACCACTTCTGGGTAGGGATGAGAAGCACACAAAGGAGCAAGAGCATGCATTCATTTTTTAACAAGTTTATCACCCGGAACAGCTCGCTTATTCAGTTCGTCAAACAATACGATAATTGCCTCGGAAGCAGGGAGCAAGCAGAGAGAGAATTAGATGCTGCAGATTTTCATACGGTCATACCGTGTGCAACCAAATTCTCCATTGAAGCTCAGTTTCAAGATGTGTACACTCATCAAAAGTTTAGGGAAGTCCAAGCGCAATTCAGAGGAAAGGCAAATTGCATCACCAGATTAACGAATTCCGCTCTAGGCTATTCAGTATACGAAGTCGGAGAACAAGTTTCTAGCTCAATATTCAACAAGTTTGTGTTACTTACGACTCAGTTGCAGCCGAGGTAAAATGCCAATGCTTATTATTCGAGTCGAGAGGGATACTGTGTCGTCACGCACTAAGCGTGTTAAGCTTTGAACAAGTAAGCCAAGTGTCACCAAGATATATACTGGAACTATGGAGCAAGAAGGTAAAGAGGCGACACACACACATCAAGAGCAGCCATGACGAGCCACTGATGGAGCCAAGAAGCAAGAGGTTTGACCAATTGGTTTTTCGTTCGCAAAATATTTGCGAATTTGCATCCGAATCGGAGGAGCTGAGTGCAATTCTGCACCGTGCGTACGATAACATCATGGCTGAGATGGAATCATTAAAAGCCAAAAGGAAGGGGACATCTTCTTTATCCCACGAAGACGCCAACTTGGAATTTGTTAACGAGCTTCAAAGCCCGCCAAGGATCCGAACAAGAGGACGTCCAAAAAATAGGCTAGGTTCAAAGTTGGACAAACAGATTACAAATGCCACAAAGAAGAAGAAAACGAAAGTTTTAAGCGAGGTAAAAGTAACGTTCTTTAAATTTGTGGTGATTGAGTTTATTTTTCTCGTTAATAGTTTAGCTAATAAGTGAGTGTTATATTCAGATAAACCTGTTTGATGCTGCATCAGTGTTGCATTCAAATTCCAGCCAATATCAAGGACATGTTATGAATTATCAGTTTACGGTACCAACAGCAGGGGATAACTCTTTGGGTGTATAGTTTTACAGAATATGGGTGTAAAAGTACTGTTTCTCTTGGATGTATTTTTGTGAATTCAGATTTTACATTTTAAGTGTTTAGGGTTCAGGGTTTTAGTCTCAAAGCATCATGGAGGGATAGATTTCAGGGTGTATATTCAACTTTATTTGGGTTTAAAAAATCGCAGGTTATGGGTGTATATTTGATTTGATGTTTTTCTTCATATTTTAGTAACTGTAATTCATACATTTTGAATACAGCACAGACAGTTTAACAGTACAGATAGTTTGGGTGTATATTTTAAGCAATCTTGGGTGTATATTAAACTCCCGTTGGGTGTAAAATTTATAATCTATGTTTAGATCTGCCTTGATGTTTTCCTTCATATTTAACCACCTGTAATACAACTTTTGAATACAGCACAGACAGTTTAACAGCACATATAGTTTAACTATGAAAAAAAATTTCACTGAATAGAAGTTGTTTATAAATGGCAATTTTTTACAGCATTTGTTCAATTTACAAACTAGCTAGCAGTTGGATTACACATTTTCTATATCAGTAGAATTTATTTGACAAAACGGACTCAATAATACGGAGGATGGCTTCGACAGCCTTATTGCATTACTCGCTCTAATTGCTTCATCTCTCTCTTTACTCATTTCATTGAATAGTATCCGCGAAGTATACTCCACTCTATAGTGGTCCACCTCGTCCTACAATTAAAAAGTATATTCTGTTTAAACAGCAATATTAATTCAGTAAAGTAATACATAGTTATATAGTTCTAAAGACAGTTACCTGTTTCCAATTATCTCATTCATACTTCCCCTTTTTAATGTTTTCCGGCTCAATTAAATCAAGCCACTTCATAACGTAGATAGCGCAGTCATATCTGAAAATAAAGAAAATAAATTACAAATCTCATTTAGGAAAGTTTAATGTTCAGAGTCACAAATTTATACATTGATTTTTGGCCTGATATCTTAACGTATGATGCTTTAATTTCCTTCTCCTTCTCGCCTTTCTTCAGAGGTTCCCCGCCAACATATGCTCTCATTCTTGAAATTACATATCCCTTAAATACCAAAACAAATCAGTAATACACCCGAATGAAATACACCCAAATGAATACAAACAATGATTATTTAGAACATACTAAAGATATAAAATACACCCAAATGAATGCACAAGATACAACCAACTGAATAAACAACATACACCCAACTTGATTAACAAAATACACCCAAATGGTACCACAAAATACACCCAAAGGAGAACACAGAGCCAACTTACAGTGAATTTATTAAGCTGCTTTCTCTGATCGCTTGGAGCTTTCTTGTGTAGCGGGTCAAGTATATGAAATCTTCGCTTTCTTGTATCAATCACCCATAACCACCAATGGTCTGCGTGGCAAACAGGTGCAAAAATCTGAAGGATTGCCATATTTCAACAGTGTGTTATTTTATTTGGCATATAAGTAAAAAACGGTACTAACAAATTTTACAAATGAAAACTTACATATGGATGCGAAGTTAATTTTTTTGCATCTATGAAGGGAATAAAACTTGGGTAGTCTTCCACCCTGAATTCTTTATTGGTTTTAGGTGATATGAATTCTCCATTTGGGTGCTTCGAAATGGTCATGTTCTGCAATAATTGTGAAACAACAAATGAAATACTGAAAATACACCCAAGTGAATACTATAAATACACCCAAATGACTACACAACTTACACCCAACTGAACTTAAAAAATACACCCAAATGAATACAGAAAATACACCCAAAATTCGTAGAAGTAACACTTACCACAATATCGGGGGGGACAGTATACTTGTTCTTGAAACCTTTTATCATTTGTCTGGTTGAGGATGAGGCACATGGCAGATACAATCTAGAAATATATGCCGAAATCAATTTATATTAATAAACATTGCAGTAAACTTTGGTGTAAAAACATTAATGTTAATATAATATTACCTTAGCTTCTATAAAAGGTGCTGCCTGGAGTGATGCAATGTGCATTTTTGTCAAAATGTATTTATCTTGGGCCATCAGAGTGCACATGTTTTCATACTCATTAGTTCTGCCATCTGCGTATGTTTTCACTCGCGTCCCCAGATGTAGCACTTCTGTTTCATATCATCCGTATTCAGATTTATTCCCGCAGGAGTTTCAAACCTCCCAGAACTTTCTCCCCCAGTCTCCCTTTGAATTTGTGGACTTTTACTTTCTTCTTTCGCTGCATTTCTTGCTATTTTTTGTACCAAATTATCTAATTGTTCTAGCAAATTTGCAGCTTCTGGAGATTTTGCCCTTTCCGCCTCCTGCGTTGACGCTCCCTCCTGCGTTGATGCTTCTTCTTGGCTTGAATCAGTGAGGTCAAGGCTGAATGATGGCATCTGATCTGTTCTAGGAGCATACGGTGTTGTCCGTGCCATCATCAATAGGGCAGCAGCGTCTTCTGCAGCTGGATAACTGCGTCATCATGTATAACGTATTACAAGAATAAGAATATACGGATGATAAGCAAAAATTGATTTCAGTCTGATGAACTTATATTTTAGTTGGAGCTGGGGAAAGCGTGGGTGTGCTTTCTTGAAGTTGTTGGGGGGGGTTCAAGAGTGCTGCACAGTTACACACAAATTAATCATGGCGTAAAAAAAACTATTCAGGAACAATATACACCCAAACTGTTAGCATATATACACCCGAACCGTAACCCAATATACACCCAAACTCTAAACAAATAATACTATTTCTTACATTTTTGTAGTTCCTTCAATTTGTAGCAGAGGGGTTGGTTCAAAATCTGTCTCAGGTGTTTCTTCAAATTCCGGCACAGTGGTTGTTTGGGACACTGGCACAAAAACTTGAATCGAAACTCTAAACAAGAAGAAAAATGAAAGGTTAACAACGCCTTTGAAAATAATAAGGTTATAAGGTTGAAATATTCTTGAAAAACTCACATTGCAAGTGCTTCCGACGGTGTCTGTTCCCTCACAACCATCATATTCGATTCAGCCGGCTCACTGGCTGATTGTTGAACCGGACTCAACCTAAAATACACCCAAAGAAAGTCAATAAATACACCCGAACAGTTCAAAAAGAAGACAGGCTTTGTTTTTTGAGAACTTACATACTTGCAGTTTTTTCTTTTTTTCCTCCCTTTTTTTTCTCGAATAAAATAATAAAGGGCTTTTTTTTCTAAAAAAATATATACAGAATTAGAAGTAGAAGGTAATAGAATAACAAAAGTAACGGTTATTTGAAAGAGAAATTACATGCTCTCTGCCGGCTTGTTTACACTACTTTGTTCTGTGCATCCTTGAGAGGAAGGATCATCACTTCCCAAGTTCACATCCGGTATTCTAAATAGATTTCATGTTATTCAGACAAAATATGATACAGGTATAAAATAGACCCAAATGAATGCACAAGCTACAACCAACAGAATGGACAATATACACCCAACACAACAAACGAAATACACCCAACTTAATAAACAACATACACCCAACTTGATCAATAAAATACACCCAAATCATGATAACAAGATTTTATTAAATAAAGCTTCTTACGTTTCAGAGGAGACATAGTGAGCTTCTGTCGATCGTAGGTCAGCTTCGTTCTGCTTGTGAAACAAGAAACAATTATTAGCAAAGAAAACACACTAAAATCTGAAATATACACCCCAACAAGACATACCTCTCTGCTGCAGATTTTTCATTGATTCTCCTTAATAATTCATCTAAATCTTCACTTCCTATTTCATATCTCTCACTACATTCATAAAAGAAGATGTTAACAAAAATAATTATGATGATAGACGGTAATATAGCTTACGAGGTACTGTACCCATCATTGTATTGATCTTCTTCAGGAGATGAATGCTCAACAACAACCTTTTTCTTTTTGGATTGTTTTCTGGGTGGAAAAAATAAGTATGAATCAGAAATAAAAAATTAATTTTATCACAGAATATTATCCAAAGAAGTGCTTACTTTTTTGGTGTTCTTTGTGTCTTTTTCTTTTTCTTTTGCTTCTCCACCGGTGATGATTCTTCGCTTCTATAAGTTAATAAGAGACACTTCAGTTAATACACGAAATCTTTATAATGAGGCCAAAAGAAAGGAGTAATAATTTCAGAACATTACTCATCACTTGATTCAGATTCTGAATCAGAATCTGAATCCTCTTGACTCTTTTTTTTTTTTTTGGAGTCCATTCTGGAAGGCAAACAATAATTATTTAAAACATACTAAAGATATAAAATACACCCAAATGAATGCACAAGATACAACCAGCTGGATCGAAAATATACACCCAACATAATAAACAACATACACCCAACTTGATAAACAAAATACACCCAAATGGTTCCACAAAATACACCCAAGTCGACGAAGAAATTACACCCAATTATGGTACTTACTTTTTTCCTTTTTTGCTGGGTTGTTTTCTTGGTGAATCCTCTGAGTCTTCTTGAGTCTCAGACTCAGAGGTAGAACTATCACTGTCAGTTGTTTCTGTCTCCGAAGACGATGTTGAACTCGCTTTCCTTTTTTGTTTTTTTTATTTCTTATTTTTTTTCTTTTTTCTCTCTTTTTTTCATTTTCTCTCTTGTTTTTGCCATCTTTACAATCCCTTGAAACATTAGATATTTTAGTTAGCAACATTCAGGTAAATAAAATACACCCAACATATTACGTTCACTTACCAAAATTTTCTCTGTTTCTGTACTCATTCTTTCGAACAACTGCTCCTTACTCCAGTTGGCAATCCAGGGTTTTGGCAGTCTTTCATCCCTCTTCTTGCCCTTGTTTTTAGAAAGATGAAAGTAAATTATCATCAGGGCAAAGAGGCAGCCATCAATTGCCTTATTCTTTTTCTTCTTGTAGTCGGTTATGCCCTTGACCATAAAGGTTAAAACATGCCCCCCCAATTTCGCTCCGTTATGCTGTCCATCTCAAAAATTGGGGCCAGGTGCACAGGCGAGATTTTATTTATTGTCGTTGGTAAAAGGAACGCCATCTGTATATAGAGGATGAAAATCCTCTTGAACATTAGGCGTTCCTCTTCATTACCAACGCCAATATCCATCATCTCATCTGTAAGACTTTTGAGGGTCTTACCCTGGAATCTTCTAAAAATTACTTTGTCATCCTCAGAAAGTTTCTTATAATCGACTTTCTGAGGAAATAGATCTCCTACAAAAAGGAAAACAACAAAGTATCAAATTCGGTCAAATACACCCAAGCATCAACTTAAATACACCCAAACATCAGTTAATATACACCTATAGTTTTTAGCGAGTTACCTGTTGCATTGATGCCAAGCGCATCACCTATTTTTCTTGGTGTTATTTTAAAAGAATCGTATCTCGTTTCCAATCTGTTCTCCCCTAGTTTGAAGTTGTTAGCCAGCTCCCTTAACACTTGGTGATGCACCCTTAGTGGTGGGATGTGCATCAAGCCACCGAATCCCAAATCCCTCACAATTATTTTCTTTTCCTCACTCATGTTTCTGAATTTATTACTTAAGAGATGTGTTGCACACTTAAGGTCTTTTGTTTGCTGTAAACAAAAATAAAATTATAGTCAGATATAATTCTATTATATAAAACTGATTTCATGTAAGATATATATTTGTTCTTACATTTCTTCCAGGTTGGTTTCTCGCTGCCATTTTTTCTGAAATGAAAAATACACCCAAAGATATCAGTAAGATACACCCATATATATGAGTTAGATACACCTATTGATAACAGTAAGATACACCTATAGATATGATTCAGATACACCCATATATATCAGTCAAATACACCCATAGATATGAATCAGATACACCCAACAATTTATGCCATATACACCTAACAAGTTACTCCATATACACCCACTAAATTATGCAATATACACCCAAGAACAACCAATATTACAAGGACAAGAAATATTAGAATAGTTGCAACAGTTGATTATATTACACTATCAGTTCAAAAATTTACATCCAACAAATTATGCCATATACACCCAACAAATTACGCAATATACTCCTAAAAATCAGTTACGACAAGAACTAGAACAAGAAGATCAGTAAAGCATAGAATACTAAGAAGAACAGTAAAACCTAGAACCAAGAAGAACATTAAAACGTAGAACAAGAAGAATATTAAAAACAGTAAAATGAGAGATAGAACAAGAATAACAGTAAAACCTATAAGAACGTAGAAGAACAGTAAAACCTAGTTCTTCGATTTCGAAATGTGAAAAATCTACAAGATGAGTAAAATAGTAACGTACCTTGAGTAATATTTCTTCGTTTTCTGTTGAAATTGTTGATCGAGAGTTCTATCTTTTGTTGATGGTTTCTGCTAATCTCTGCGACGAGTTTTATCTTTTCGGTTTGGAATGTTGCTCGAAGTTTGAAGGTTTGTGTTTTGTTCGAAGGAGAAGTGGAAGAGTGCGCCATAACGAGCGCCTTTTGTGAAGCGTAACGGTTGAGTTATGCGCGTGGCACTGACGCTCCATTCAAAAGAACTGAGTGCGCGTATCTTTATTTTAGGCTGGGCCAACTTATAATACTTGTAGGCCTTTTTTGTTTATATGTGTAGCAGTCCCCATAATAAAATTTGAGGATCGAAGCATTTACCCTGTATTCAAACTATAAGCATTAAAGCATGTAGCACGCGATATAATATCGCTTAAATAATAATATCGACTGCAGAGGAAGAGTTTCATTATTGCCAAATGACAAGTGAGGACTGAGGACTGAAACGTGTTGTAAAAAGAATCACGATAGAAGTTGTCGAAACAGTAAAATAAAGATAACGAAGTAAAATTGTCGTTGTCAATTCCTCACCTACTTCAGTCTCCTACTCCTTATGACGGTGGTCTTAGCATTAGATAGCTTGTCTTAGAGCGTGGTACCTAACTCGAGGAGCACGAGACGATTGCATTTTGATAATCAGAGCAAACTAATAGGTACGTTTCAAGATTAAGCCTTATTATTCATGAATTCTGGTGTTTAAGTTATTAACGCATACCATACTTTGAAGCTCTCTTTAAATTTTCCCTCAATTTATGAGCTACTTATTTACTAATAGTCAATTTGGTTCATGACCGATCAATCTAGAAGCATCTGAATGCTTATTAGTTTTGTTCTAGTGTTTGATACAATCTAGAAGTATTCACTAATGCAATTTTATCTCTTCAGTAATACTCTAGATCACAATTATATTTATTCATTTAGGTGAGCTCATGTTTGAGATTTCTTGTGAGATCAAATATTTGGATAAGATTACAATTAAATAATACACGATTTATGGTTAAGAATCGACTCATTTCAAGATTTCGCTAACAAGTTTTGATATAATCAAAGTACTTGAAATGTATATTTTACTGTTTGATAAATTACGGCAAGCTTCTAGCTCAATGTATGGTTCTCAGTGGTTGATTTGATGGCTTGATCCCGTGATATTGAAATCACACAAACAAATAAATCGTTACCCCAATAATCCCGTATTAAAGGTTGATAGATAATATTAATTAACTCCTGCGTAATTAAAACTAAGTATGCTTGCCATATAGCAACTTCCAGAGTCAGATCTATAATTCTATATATAGGACAATAGATGAATGCTCAGAACAAACAATTTTTCCTTAATTTGGTTCCATTCTTTTGCAGTCAAGGAATACACAATCAAGAAGCCTAACACAGATGGATACAATTGCTAGCATAGCATCAAATGTGGCTGTACCTGTTCTAAAACAACTTACTTATGTATTGCTGTACAACACTTATGTGACTAACCTTGAAAATGAGGTCCAGAAGTTGCAGCGGGAAGAGAAAGAAGTGAGGCACACTGTTGAAGCTGCCAAAAGGAATGGTGAGCAGGTTGAAGACACAGTGCGCGACTGGTTTACTCGTGTTCGTGCAGCAATAGAAGAGGCTCAAGAATTCCTTCGTCACGAAGAGCAAGAAAGAGTTGGATGCTTAGATATATATTCTAAGTACACCTTCAGCCAGAAGGCAAGAAATTTGGTGGATCATCTATCTGAGCTCAGGCAAGAGACATTTGACAAGGTTTCTTACCGTTGTGCTTTGAAATGCAATGTCAGTTCAGCTTCCAGAGGATATGAAGCCTTGGAATCTAGATCTGCAATGTTGAATGAGATCATGCAAGCCTTGAAGGATTCTGAGGTTTCCATGATTGGTGTGTATGGAATGGGTGGGGTGGGTAAGACTGCCCTGGTTAAGGAACTAGCATGGCAAGCCGAGAAGGGTGGTTCGTTTGATGTGGTCGTTGAGGCAACTGTGACAAGTGAACCAGATGTGAGGACTATTAGAGCTGAAATTGCTGATGGTTTGGGTCTGAAATTTGATGAGCTGACTGAGATGGGAAAAGCATGCCGGTTGCGGCAAAGGATTAGGCAAGAGCAAAGCATTCTTGTCATACTTGATGATGTTTGGGGAAAGCTTGACTTGACTGAGGTTGGTGTTCCTTCTGGTGAGGACCACAAAGGATGCAAATTGTTGGTGACATCCAGAGATCTTAATGTGTTGAATGCTATGTTGGGTGCGCAGAAGGTTTTTAGACTCGAAGTTCTGTCTGAGAGTGAGAGTTGGAACTTGTTTGAAAAGAAGGGAGGGGAAGCTGCTAAGGATGACAGCATTCAACGGATAGCAAAGAAAGTAGCCGAAAACTGTGCGGGTTTGCCCCTTTTGATAGTGACGGTGGTGGAGGCATTAAAGAATAAGGATTTCTATGCTTGGAAGGATGCATTGGAGCAGTTAACCAATTTTGATCTTGATGGATGTTCCTATTCCAAAGTGCATTCTGCTGTAGAGCAAAGCTATGAATATTTGGAAAGTCATGAACTCCAAACATTTTTCCTCCTTTTGGGTTCATTGGGAAATTATTATAGCATCAAAGATTTGTTAGTATATGGCTGGTGTTTGGGTCTGCATAAAAATGTTGATTCATTGGCAGACGGAAGAAACAGACTTTATAAATTGATAGACAACCTGAGAGCAGCGAGTTTATTGCTTGAAGGGGAAAGATATCAAGTTGAGGCTCTGCACATTGTTCGCATTGTGGCTGCCGCAATCGCATCCAGAACCAAACCTTTCTTTACTATGCAGAGAAACACTGAATTGAAAGAGTGGCCTAGAATGGATTTCCTTGAAACTTGTCAACATATTTTTTTGGATTGGTGTTATATCAATGAACTTCCAGAGAAGTTAGAATGTCCGACGTTGAAGATACTGCAACTCTGTAGTCAAGGTAACTATTTGAAACTTCCTGAGAATTTCTTTGTTGAGATGAGAGAATTGAAGGTTCTAACTTTAGGAGGTCTGAATTGTACACCATCGCTTCCTTCGTCTCTTGGTCTCTTGACAAACCTCCAGGCATTGAATCTTTGTAAATGCATGTTGGAAGACATAGCTGTTGTTGGAGAGCTCAAAAACTTGGAGATTCTCAGCCTTGAAAAATCCGAGCTTATAGAAGAACTTCCTGCGGAAATAGGACAATTAATTCATCTAAGGTTTCTAGATTTGACTGATTGCTCAACACTAAGAGTTATTCCCCACAACCTGATATCAAAACTGACAAGCTTGGAAGAGCTCCTTATAGAGAACTGCAATATTCAATGGGAGGTCCAGGGATACAAAAAGCAAGGCAATGATTCAAGTCTAAGTGAGCTTGGGAGTTTGCATAAACTAACAACTCTGAATATTCACATCAATGATGCATCAGTTTTCCCTAGAGACTTGCTTGCCCTTGGAAAATTACATAGTTACAATATTTCAATTGGGAATGGATGGAATTCGATAGGGGTGGAGTCCGGGTTTTTCAAAGTTTCAAGAGTATTTAAGCTTAATCCAAGCATGGATCCAAGAATACTCGTGGATTATGGGATCAAAATGCTGATGAATAGAGCTGAAGATTTGCATCTTGCTGAATTGAAGGGTGTCAGGGAAGTACTCTACGAATTGAACGATGATGGATTCTCGCTGTTGAAGCATCTTAGTATCCAAAATAGTGATGATATGCGGAGCATTATTGGCCCGATCGAGTGGGCTCATCGTGATCATGCCTTCCCCAACTTGGAGTCATTGATTCTTCACAATCTGAGTAACCTGGAAAGGATATGTAGTGGCCCTCTTCCAGCACAGGCCTTTACCAAACTAAGGGTTGTCAAAATAAAAGGCTGTGATCAGATCGAATTTGTTTTCCCACACTCCATGGTTGAACAGCTCTCTGAACTACTTGAAGTCGAAATTTGTGAATGCAAATTCATGACCAAGATTGTGGCTGAAAAGATAAAAGAGGATGACAGTGAAACTGACAAGATTCAGTTCCTTAAAATGCGTTCTCTCACACTTGAATGCTTACCTTCCCTCGTTAGTCTCTCTCCCGAGCCTTCTGTTAACAACAACACCATTCAACTTTTTACTGAAAAGGTAGAAAAATGGACTAATTCTTCTCTAGTAAACTCTTGACTAGAACATCTTATGCTTGTTAAGCTTGTGTTTGAAAATTTTATTGTCTATCTTTCTTGATACTTTTAGAGAGACACAGGACAATAAAAAAAACAGTGGCACATTCTAAACTGGAGTGAAGCAGTCTTCTTACTTCCACATTTTCAGTATATCTAATGAAGTCATATCACTGTTCTTGATGATATGTTTTTTCCTGACATAGATAGTTTCGTCGTATAAAGCCATTAATTTAGCATAGAAGAACATATTGATTGCGAGTTCTTTAGGCTGAAACAAAAATATTTGATAAAGGAAAGGGGAAAATAATATTTGCCTCTTCTACATGATGAATGTGTGACATGAGATATTACTTGCTTTAACGGGATATATATTTAAAATTGTTACTTAGAACAGCATGGCACTGCTTTCTTTTGCCAGAGATAATCATACTATAAGTTCAAATTTCTTATGGCAATGATTATGTTTATACTTTATAGGTTGAATTTCCAAATTTAGAGAACCTGAAGTTGTGCTCAATCAATGTACACAAGATATGGGATGACAAACTTTCAGCACAAACTAGCTTTCAAAATTTGACAACTTTGACGGTAGATGGTTGTGAAAGGTTGGCATATCTTTTTTCATACCATGTGGCTGCAAGACTTGTCAAGCTCCAGCATCTTTTAATTAATTCATGCAAATTAGTAGAGCATATATTTTCCCAAGATGGAAACACAGACAACGTTCGACTTGCTAGAAAGTCTGTTCCTACTGAAATGGTGAGCGTTTCTAAATGATTCAAGTTGTTCCTTTCTCTGTATCCTTTTCTTTTCTCATACGGCGTGTGTGTATTCAATCGTGAATCTGACATAAGTTATCAATGGCATATACAGGGTCCAATTTTCCCAAACTTGGAGACAATTGTGATCTCTGAAATGGAAAGCTTAAAGTCAATATGGCCAAGTCAACTCCCTCAAAATTCCTTTAGTAAATTGAAAAAGATGGAAATCACATATTGTTCCAGCATCTTGAACGTGTTCCAGTCTCATGTACTAGACAAATTACTAAGTCTGGACTCATTGGATGTATGGTATTGCGATGCGCTGGAATTTGTATACGAAATAGAAGGTGGAATTAACGAAGTGGACATTCAGTTGAGAGCTTTATCTTTGGGCCATTTACCAAACTTGAAGCATTTAATGAATAAGGATCCTCAAGAGTGTGTAAGGTTTGAAAACCTATCTATGGTAAAGGTAACCACATGCAAAAGCTTGAAGCATGTGTTTCCACTTTCTATGGCAAAAGATCTTCTGCAACTCGGGGTCCTTGAGATAAGCGATTGTGGGGTCGAGGAAATTATAGGAAATGAACATGGAGGAGGGGAAGAGCAAGAGTCACCTCTTGGGCTTGTCTTCCCAAAATTAGCCTGCATAAAACTTTTGAATTTGCCGGAACTTCGATGGTTTTGTAACAAAAATCACTACTTCAGATTTCCATTATTGAATCAATTATACTTGGTGGAGTGTCCAGCAATGGAGACATTCTCGCATGGTATCTTAAGGGCATCAATCCTCAGGAGGATATATTTGAACGAGAAAGGAGATCAATCGCACTGGGAAGGTGACTTGAATACTACGATAAGGAAAATTTTCACCAAAGGTATATCTAATCTGAATTCATGATTTCTCTGGAGAAATGCATGCATAGTTTTGGAGCACAATTAATGCTTCCTAGAGGAGTAATTATAATCACAATTAATGGTTTTGAATATAATGAGTGGTTGTTCTCATTCTCTTTCTCATTCAGTTTCTCTTGAAGTACGCATTAAATGTGCTAAAAGAGTATGCAAGTCTTTCTCTTAATTCTTAATTTTTCCCTAGAATGCATTTGTTATGTGATATGTTATGTTTTTGTGATTATAGAGATTTAAACCAAAGCGATTCATAGATGTGTGAAGCGCTACGTCCATCACCAGTGGCGGCCTCTCCCTTGGACGAGAAGTAACTCACACTCTACAATCCTCAAATTGAATTCAAAGAGGTAAACAATCTTTCTGGATTTTGGTGGTATTATTTTGTGAACTTTGTAGGCGTTACTTGGTGTTTGTTCTGCTGAATTTTTTATTCAATAGTTGCATATGTTTGTTTTGAAGTGGGCGTTTCGAGCAGCGACAGCGGTGGCCTTTCTAGCGGCGGCAGGGCAGCAGAGGCGGGAAAGACAAGAGAGAAGGGGGTGTTTCGAGCAGCGGGAGTGGGGTTCTTTTCAGCAGCAGCAGGGCAGCAGCGGCGGTAGGGGCTAGGACGAGACTAAGAGGTGAGAGGTTATAGAGAAAGAGGAAGGTGAGAGATTAGAGAGAGAAAACGATTTCAAAATGAATGGGAAGAGGGTTCTTGGTTCAAATTAGGGCACGATTACCGTCGGATTTACCGGTGGATTAGTCCGACGGTAACATGGTGCGTGTAACCAAAACGCAACGTTTCACTAAACAAGGTTCAGCGTCGGATTTACTCGCCGGTATATTCGACGGTAGCCAGCTTGCCAAAATTTCTTTATTCCCTCCAAATTTTACCGTCGATGTTACCGTCGGAACATCAACTTTGACAGTAATATTTTAGGGTGAAGGATTTATTGCCAAATTCGACAGTACATCCGACGGAAAACTCAACGCTAACGTCCGACGCTAAATTTGACGGTTTTCTCAACGTTTTTTTTTTTTTTTTTGTAGTGAGCGCCGAGTTTTTGAAAGAGAAAGAGAGTGCATTTTTGGCAAGTTCATACATTTTCCAACAAGAATTCAAGGTGTTCTTTCATAGCTTTTGGTTGGTTCTTCAAGGATTCAAGCCTTCCAAGTCCAATTCCTTGTTCTTGATTTTTTTTTTGTTCTTCCATACAAATTCCAACAAAGGTAACCATCAATCTTCACCCTTCTTTTTTTAGTTTTGAACCTGAAACTAAGGGGTTATGTTGCTCTCTTCCATGTCTAAAAAATCACTCATGAAGGCCTTAAGGGAGCATGCCAAAAAGCACTCAAAATTCAAGTTCTAAGTGGGTGAAATTCATCACTTTTTTAGCACCATGATTCGGCCAAGAGGACTTAATTTTCATTACTTGTCTTTTTGCTTTTGTTTAGGTGATTCTTGGTGTATAAAGTGTTTAATGACTGATTTGAACAAGAGATAAGAGTTAGGATTAGTTAGATTATATTCATGCCTGATTTTGTGTGCATGAGTCATTTTATGATGATTTTGTGCATAAAAACTTATTCTGAAATTGTATGATACAGAGTTATTTTTGGCTTGATATATATGTGAAATAAAATTTTTCATGCCGGTGTTTCTTGTACTTAAGGGCCAAAAAGTTGCAGTAATTGGGATTTAAGTTTCAAATTTTAAAAGTTACTAAAAAGTGGAGAACAACATGGAAAAATGCCCTGGAAATTTAGCCATGAAATAACATAAAAAGTATTGAATAAGAAGGTTAAACGGAGGTTAGAAATCAGGATTTAGTTCTATGAAATTAGTATGATGCAACACAAGGGGTAATTCAGTCATTAAGGAGAACAGATAGGTAAAATGTAGCTAAAACAAGTTAGACTTAAAAATTGTGATCTTTGTAGTCTTAAGGATAAAATTATAATTATATAAAAGAGTCGGGTTAAAATTATAATTAAGATAAAGTTTTAAGTCTAAATAAAAACTTTAGTAAAGTTTTAGGTTAAAGTGAAAATATGATAATTAGTAAGATAAGAATAAGCAGTTAAGGGTAAAATAGTTTTTTGTGTCATTAAGGATAAAATTAGCATTAATTAAAAATGTTAGGAATAAATTGGTAAGCAAAAAGTCATAAGGTCAATTTGATAAGTTTGGTACTAGATAAGATCAAAAATACTTAAAACACTTACGGTATAATAGTAATCTTGGAATAAAATAAGACATAAAAATAGTTAATTAACTTACCAAAGAATAAAATAGTCTTTTTGATAAAATATAAGAATAAAGTGGTAATATAACAATCTTAGAGGTAAGAGTATCTTTACAAAACATAAGAAAAATAACTAAGAAAAGATTTAATAAAAAGAACAAAATAAAAATTTTATAAAAAGACTAAAGACAAAAATGTCCCTTAGTAAAAGCGAGGGTATCATGGTAATTACGTTAAAAGATTGAGAACAAAATGATCTCACATTGAAAAACAAACAAGGTATTATAAGAAGAAAGGGTTAGAGACTTCAAGATTTTAGAATATACATCCTTTCAGACTATATGCTTGGCAAGATAGTAATTGCGTCTCTCTTTTCCACTATTTGATTGAGATTGATGGTGAGGACACCAATCAAAATGGATACTGTTTCTCCAACTGTTAGCATATTATGGCGTCAAACATTGTCACGATTGTCGATTTTTAAAATGTATGTGGCTATGTCCATTAGATACGTATTCAAAACTTACAGAGTTGGAAAATCATATTTGGAATTAGTCCCGGATAACGTCGAGTTACAGGTAGTCAACCGACACGTGAGTTCGTGGCTTGCATAGAATCAAGCATGCATCATACTTAGCTGTCGCATTTCTCTATATTTGTGACTGCATCTTTGTATTTGTGATTGTTATTCTACTATATAATCGTGTTTGTACTTGTTTGCGTGACTTACCTACGTAACTGTGTGAATTTCTAAACTTAGGCTACGGACCCCTTAGGTTTTCTTATGTAGTACCTTACTAGGAACTTTAGGTTCTCACCCCTTTACTTCCCACGTTTCGCAGATGAGGACAGGTATGATATTCTATGAGTATCCAGAAATTAGGACAATATGTAGACCTAGTGATGGAAAACAGTAGAGGAGGTCAATAGCAGTAATGTCACATGTATGTTTGAGTGACTTTTTATGTCAGTGGATGAGATTTTCCCATCAGCATCTATCAATAGCTCGGTAGTATTTTACTCTCGTCTTGTATAGACTTTTAAAGGGCTAATATCTCTTATATATAATTATATACGCTAGACAGGTTTAAGTGTAGGATAACTTTTATGTGAGCCGGAACCTAATATCATAAATCATAGAGTCTATCGGCGTTTATAAATAAGCCGTCGATGTACTCTTTAAACTAAGTCTATCGACGTTTATATAGGGATGGCAAAACTCCCCAAGACGCGGGGATCCCTGCGGCGACTACCCTGAATGGGGATCCGATTGTGGGGAATTTTTTCCGCGGGAATGGGGATGGGGGACAAAATTCCCCCGAAGCACGCGCAGGGACTTGAGCGGGGAACCCCGCCCCATCCCCGTTATTCCCCGAAATTTATGAATTTCCTGAATTATCTTTAATAGTTTATTTCTCATATATGTTTTTTAGTTATTTCTCACACACACACATATATATAAAAACCCAAAACTTCTAATCTTTATTTGCATAACCCTTCTTCAATTCAGAGATCCCTAACGCTGTCCATACTCCATCCAACCTCTCTGCAGACTGCAGCTACCCCCTTGCCACCATTCTCACCGCATCGTCACACCTCACCGTGCCATCACCCTTACCGCGTCGTAATTTCTATTTGTAGCGTTCCTTTTCGTAACTCTGCCGTTGTGTTCATTCTCCTCTTTGTTGCCGCGTCTCCCACCTCCTCCACTGCTTTGTCCTTTAGCTCGTCGTTGCGTTCCCCTATTGCGTCATTTCGAAAGAAGTCATCATCGTGTCATTTAGACTTTTGTATAAAATTTTGCAGTTTTTGTATAAGATAGATACTTGCAGCTCTATTCATATGGAAATTAATAATTAGTTAGAACTATTATGTAGATGGTGAATGGAGTCCCTGCGGGAAATGGGGCCCCGTGAAAAATGAGGATGGAGAGCAATATTCCCTTACGGTAGAAAATGGAGACGGGGATGGGGAGCAAATCTGAGGGCGTGAATGGAAAGGAGGGAGGTATCCCCCGTCCCCTGTCCCATTGACATCCCTACGTTTATATGACACTTAAAATGTTTTTTAGTTATATACTTCATGTTTTAAATTGCCTAGACTTATCTTTTATATTTGACTAACACATGATTTTGATAAGTGATACATACTCATATTTATATGTTTAATATATCCAGTTTAAAATCTCTAAGGTAAGTCGAATAATAAGACTTAACTACTAACATTAGTCATCACCTACTAGGAATTAGGTCGTTTTATAAACTATTTTAAAATGATGCCTTTCTTTCAATTAAACAAAGCGATACAAATAAAGGACTTTTGCTCTCTAGTATTTTGCATTGCATTGTACTCAAAAACGAAAAATATGTAGTTCTTAATTGTTAAAATAAGTGTGGATTTTTAAAATAGCAACACCCTTATTATTATATGTGAAGGCGTAAGAGATGTAATATCATGTGACATATATATACTTGCTAATAACATGTGGTATCACTTAAGTATATGGTCATATTAAATATGGGACTCTAGTTAATATTGAGAAAATAGAATAATAGTAATCTTAGATAATTTTGACGCATTAGGAAGAGGTTACAAGAGTATCTTGTCAAAAGGATTGATTAAGTGGGAGATAACTCGGTGGCTACAAATTGAGGGAGATCTAAAAAGATTTTAATTGAATTGACCATTAAGGGATCTAAGCATAAATATAATTAATTTATACATGATTTATGATAGGAAGTAACAGCATAATGTAATCTATGTAGAAGACCCTAAGCAAAATTTTATTGTTGCATATTAAAATGATTAGCATATAATGAGAAGGATATATATTTCCAATGAAAATAGTAAATAATTAAAGAGATTGGTATAGCTTTTATTGTTCCATCTTCCTTCCATTCGCATGAAAATCATTGGCATGAGGATACTCTTGAAAATAAAATGAAATAAAAAAGTAAAAAAAAAAAATTTCTTGGCATCATGATGATAAAGAACATCTACTCTTTAGAATCAATTCCAGCATGAGTGGGAATCAAAGATGAAACCCACTTTTTGAAATGGAACAAAACACACAGACCACCACAAAAGAACGGTGCATAACATTGAAATCGGTACTCCTTTAGACAATTAGGTGCGTTCTGTATATTACTATATACGTTTTCGATCTCACACTGAGATTGAAACATATCAGCTTGAATCATGTGAATTCATTGCTTAGAATCAAACCTCAATAAAATATATCCTAACCATAACGGTGTATCCTTTAATTAGTAAAATAGTGCACTATAGTAGATTTAAACATTGAATAAATTACCAATTCTGTCAATGAACATTATGACGCTGAAATTCTACCCTATGAACGATGACAAAATGTTAAAATCTAAACCGAAACATGAGCATTTATAGACATTTTGTCAAACATTCATTTTTGGAAGACTCGTAATTTTTATATTTTAGAAAATTTTAAAACTAAACTCCGCCTATGTTACACTAGCGATACATAGCCGGTCCCAAACCCGGATAAAGGAGGAGGGTTGTGTTAGGTCTTCGGCAACCAACATAAAATTATAGCCGAACCCCCATGACATGAATCAAAGACATTATTGCGCTAAAGCTAGGTCGTTGCCCGGAAGCAACGCGCTGTATGGCTCGAGTACGGTGTCAAAGCAAGAGCCGCTGCATCGGTGCCCGGATGTAGCGTTAAATGAGTAAGGGTTCTCGCGTTTTCGTGAACGGACGAGGGTAAATAAGCTAGTTCACAAAGTAAAAGGTAAAGGTCGAAACGACAGAAGGTTGAGATTTGGGACATGGAACATAAGCACTCTAACAGGAAAGTCCATGGAGGTGGTAGACACCATGACAAGGAGGAAGATTAACATTATATGCCTACAAGAAACGAAATGGGTTGGTGCAAAGGCTAGGGAGTTGGATACTTCTGGTTTCAAACTTTGGTATACAGGAAAAGTGAAGAATAGGAATGGGGTTGGAATAATTGTGGATAAGTAGTGGAAAAAGGACGTAGTGGATGTTAAGAGGGTGGGAGATCGGATCATCTCTATCAAACTTGTGGTGGAGGGAGGTGCTTTCCATGTGATTAGCGCCTATGCACCGCAAGTGGGTTCAGACGAACAATACAAGATTATGTTTTGGGAGGATCTAGAGAGTTTGGTTCAAGGCATACCTTTGGGAGACAAGATTTTCTTAGGAGGAGATTTAAATGGCCATGTTGGGAGAGAAGTGACTAGATATGGGAGTATTCACGGAGGCCATGGTTTCGGAGTGATCAATGCCGAGGGTAAAACTATTTTGGACTTTTCCTCAACCTTTGATCTTCTCATCGCAAATACATGTTTTAAAAAGAGAGACGAACATCTTATAACCTATAAGAGTGGCATGACAAGCTCTCAAATCGACTTCTTCTTGTTGAGGAGAGTCGACCGAAAATTTTGCATTAACTGTAAAATTATTCCGGGAGAGAGTTTGACAACACAACATAGGGTGCTCGTCATGGATTTTCGCGTTGAGCAAAAGTTGAGGAAAAGACATCATACGAAGAACCCAAGGACGAGGTGGTGGCGGATGAAAGGTGAGGAACAAAAAAGCTTCCTAAGACGGGTAGGAGAAGAGGCAAAGTGGGATGGGAATGGAAGCGCGGAAGAGATGTGGAGGGAGATGGCAGAAGTTATTAGAAGAACAGCGAAAGAAAGTTTTGGTGAATCTAAAGGAATAGGACCAAGAGACAAGGAGTCCTGGTGGTGGAATGCGAGTATACAAGAAAAGATAAAGATAAAAAGGGAATGCTTTAAAGAGTGGTCTTTATGCCGCAATGCAGATAACTGAAAAAAATATAAGGCGGCTAAGAAAGAGACAAAAGTGGCTATAAGTGAAGCAAGAACAAGAGCATATGAGGGTCTCTACCAGTCTTTGGGCACGAAGGAAGGAGAAAAAAGTATATATAGAATCGCAAAGAGCCGGGAAAGAAGAACGAGAGATTTGGATCAGGTTAAGTGCATAAAGGATAAGGATGGAGAGGTGTTGGCTCAAGAGGAGAAGATTAATGAAAGGTGGAAGAGCTACTTCTACGAGTTATTTAATGAGGGACAGAAGACTCTTCCGAGCCTTGGTCGATTATGTACAAGGGAAGAAGATCAAAACTTTGACTACTATCGAAGGATTCGAGACTTCGAGGTAAAAGAAGCTCTAAAGCAGATGAAAAATGGCAGAGCAGTAGGACCTGATAATATCCCGATTGAGGTTTGGAAGAGTCTTGGAGAAAAAGGCATCAACTGGTTAACCAAGCTTTTTAATGAGATTTTAGGGTCAAAGAAGATGCCTGATGAGTGGAGAAAGAGCACCTTGGTACCTATCTACAAGAATAAGGGGGATATACAAAGTTGCAGAAACTATAGAGGGATTAAGCTTATGAGTCATACTATGAAGTTATGGGAAAGGGTGATAGAACGGAGGTTGAGAAAAGAGACACAAGTAACAGAGAACCAATTTGGATTTATGCCAGGCAGATCTACCACTGAAGCGATATACCTATTAAGAAGGATGATGGAGAGGTATCGTAGTAATAAAAGGGATCTAGATATGGTGTTTATTGATTTGGAAAAAGCGTATGATAGGGTACCAAGGGAGGTCTTATGGAAGGTTTTAGAAAAGAGGAGAGTAAGGATCGCATATATTCGGGCAATTAAAGACATGTATGATGAGGCCACAACTAGTGTGAAGACTCAAGGTGGTGCGACAGAGGAATTTCCTATTGGTATAGGATTACACCAGGGATCATCCTTAAGTCCATACATTTTCACATTAGTCTTGGAAGTACTCACAGAGCACATCCAAGAGCCTGTGCCATGGTGCATGCTTTTTGCCGATGATATCGTCCTTATGGGAGAGTCAAGAGAAGACCTAAATAAGAAGTTGGAGTTATGGAGAGAAGCTTTAGAAGTGTATGGTCTGCGCATAAGCCGTAGCAAGACGGAATATATGGAATGTAAGTTCAGTCTGAGAAGGGAAAACCCCAATATAGAGGTGAAGATTGGAGAAAACATCCTACGAAAAGTTAAAAGTTTTAAGTATCTTGGGTGCATCATACAAGATAATGGAGAAATTGAACAGGATGTAAATCATAGGATCCAAGCAGGTTGGTCAAAATGGCGGAGTGCATCTGGTTTTATATGCGACAAAAAAGTGCCTTTAAAACTTAAAGGTAAATTCTATCGCACCGCTATAAGACCGGCTATGCTGTATGGTACGGAGTGTTGGACGGCTAAAGGGGAGCACGAACATAAGTTGAGTGTGGCAGAGATGAAGATGTTGAGATGGATGAGTGGTCATACGTGATTGGATAAAATAAGGAATGAAGATATAAGGGAGAGAGTTGGAGTAGCACCCATTATGGAAAAGATGGTTGAATCGCGTCTCAGGTGATTTGGACATGTGAGAAGAAGACCGATAGAACATCCAGTCAGGAGGGTGGATGAGATGGAAGATGGACAAAGGGCGAAAGGCAGAGGAAGACCTAAGAAGACCATCCATGAGGTGGTCAAACGAGATCTACATGTAAACGGTCTCTCTGTAGACATGATACATGATAGAGTACAATGGCATCGTTTGATTCATGTAGCCGACCCCACTTAGTGGGACAAGGCTTTGTTGTTGTTGTTGTTGTTGTAGAAAATTTTAAAACTAAATTGTGAATTTCATCATTTTTAAATTGCTAAAATAGTGTAGGGGTGTTCAAGACTCGACCTCGCCCGAAATCCAATCCGAATCTGAGACATATTTTGTCAGATTCAAATTTGTCATTTCTACTCGATGTTATTTTCAGATCAGGTTCGGATTATACTTCGAACCACACGATCTGGTCCGAAATTGTCTTTTACAATAAAAATATATATTTTAGAATGAAATTAACAATATTATATTATACTTTTATCAATATTTTTTATATTATATGATATTATTTTTGTTTCAAAATAATATATTTTGGCATATGATATAACATTTATTAAATTTAATTTTTAAAAATAAAATTTTATTACTTTAATATATAAAGTTTACAAATTTGTATATACTAATTTTATATTAGGACAATCCGGTTTAACCTGATTTAATTTCGGGTCAAATTAAAATAAACTCAGTGTCCTTTTAGAGCCGGGGTAAATCCGCCCCGACTCATAAACACCCCTAAAGCGGTAGTTTCCTCAACATACTTTTTTTTTTTGCCAAAATATCCCCAATAATGGATCACTATATGCACAAAAGCGAGATTCAAGAAAACATCCCCCAATTTAGATTATGTCATTCTAGTATTAATTCATGGTATCATCTGATGCAAATTATATACCCAAGCTTATTGAAGCAATGAAAAGATTAGTGCAAGCTCATAACCATAAAATAGCCGAAACTAGAGTGATCACGGGAATGTTTCCTACAAGATGAGGGTTCTTAAGAAAGTTTAACTTAGAGCAAACATCATGTGCAGATGTGCTCAAGTAACAAAAAGTTTCGCTGCAAAAGACAAAAACAAAAGTTACAGAAATAAAGGGAAGTTTAACCACCCTTCCACTGAAGTCCCAACTGTAAAAAGTTCACTGAGTTGAAGTGTGTCTTGTACGACGACACCATGTTGATCAGTTACTGAGGTGCTGGACGAGCAACCCTTGTCCTCACGGGCGTTTTAGAAGGACTTACCCTATAGGATGAGAAGGAAAATGAGTAAAGATCAAAATGTTGTTTTATTGAAATTTGCATAACAAAACTCTTCTTAGTAAAGGGACCAAACCTGACAGGTTGGGTTCCCAAGGGCATCCCGCTACAACTTAATGCTACGATGGCACTTTCAGCCTGTTCAAGAAAAATCCGACCAAGATTATGGTTACTAAAACTATTCAGAAAGTTAACATGACAATCCTAATAGTTTGACTAGTTGAAAATCACATTCTTGAGCATGACCAAAGCAGCATTTCAAAGCCTTGGTGAGTCCGAATGGCCAATTCAAGATTCATCTATTCTTTTCAAGAAAATAATTGAATTCAATATTTGTAGTGATCTTTAAGAAGATTGTCAAGATTTGTAAAAATTATGATCCGTGTCATGAAGATTCGACAAAGTTCTATATCTCTAACATGATGGCACCTTACACGTAGAGTAACACAAAACAACGTTCCCCATAGCAAGAAACTAAATTAAAGCAATTAACTGCTTTGCTTTAGCAATTATCTCCTCAATAAAAATATACCAGAAGGATGAGAGTGAAAGTTAAGGCAGTCACATGAATTTTATGCTAATTGGACATAACCACTCCATCAACTAATAGGGCAAGTAGTTTGTTATTCTTAATAAAATCAGTGATTAAACAAACATGTTAATGGAAAGTAGTTAATAGATGTACACTTTACACAATTAAGGTCCTGCATTGCCAGCTGCTGAGTACTTCAATACACGCTTTAAAAGGTATAATATAAGAGTAAAAAGTCAATGATTTTCCATATTTTTATTTCACCTTTTGTTCCAGCATTTTAAAGTCAAGGATAGAAAACAAAAACCGTGAAATGTATTGTTAGTAAATTTAGTTACCAGCTATAACAAAAATACAAGCATATATCCGCAAATTAATTGTTCTATGTTGCATATTATTTAGGATGGAGTTTATGGTAATAAATAAAAACAATTCAAATCAGACAAATAATGTAGCAATAAATGTCATGATGGGGAATTACCATTGCAAATTCAACAAAAGCAATACGAGTTGAATGCGCGCGATCTCCTAACAGCCTCAGCCGAGTGACCTGTATCGTAGAAACGAAATGTCATCCACCATGTGACTTCTGAAATAAGCATATTCCATACTTTGAGCAAATAGTGTTAGAAATTATTCATGTCTTACTGTCTTACCTCACCACAAGATGATTCAAAAAAACTCTTGACTTCAGTTTGAGAAACCTACAATCACATATTTTAAGAGAATGTAACATATTAAAGTATTTATCCCGGCATATTGCAATATGATTATATTCATAAAGATATTACAGACAGAAAAGGATAAAAACACAAAAGTCACGATTCCATTCAGTTTTCATAGAAAATATTAATAACGATAATACTTATTATTATTTTTATTATTTAAGAATGCATATACTTAAAGAATGATTAAACCATGCAATGGAAAATAAACCAAAACAAAAGAGGGTTCTGATAATTCTTTTAGGGTGCATTTGTGAGTTGGGATCTTGGAGATGAAGGGAGGGAAGGAAATGGTTTGATCAGTCCTCCAAGATTCAACTAACAAACATGTCCTCGGTGGTCTTTCTCAAAGATATAATGAAGTACCTTTTTATCAATATTTGTACAGTAGACGGTTCGGGTACACATTTCCCGCTCATCAGCTGACTGCATGTTACAAAATAAAGTGAACAGTTTGATATACTAAAGAGTTTGAACAATAATTTATCCATCATGATCAACATGCAACTATTTTTTTATAAGTTTTTGTTGACGAGAAAAATAGTATATCAGAAAGACAATATGACAAATTATCCTCAATAACACCACCAAGATGTAATCATGTAAAACAAGAAATATTCACAACTTCTATGAACAATGCTGACCAACTGTAGGTGTATCATTATAAGAAAAACTACTTAATATAAAAAACTAAAGATATTCATTGGGATAATTTGCAAATATACCCCAAATTCAACACTGATACATAAATTGTAAAACATGAAAATTTCACAACTTTTTTTAAAATGCCAAACAATTGCAAGCGGGTCCTTTCTGAAAAGTCTACACCTATACACCAAAGGACTTATACACTAAATCACCTTGTAAATGAGGGTACAGAAAACAAAATAGGATAACTTCTCATACCCTTGGAAGAAATGTAGGATTCACTGGAAGGATAGCAGTTTTTGATGGAAGGACCTTGAGAGGATAATATCCAAGCACAGTTCCACCAAGTCTTAAAGCTGCCCTTGCACCTTCTGTTAGCATGAATTTCATTTAAAATGCGTTAAATTGAAGAAACAAATACCAACCTTTCTATGCAAGATTGTATGGGGTAAAGTTTTTAACCAGTTTGGATTGCTGTAACATAAACTTACCTTCATCTGTGAATTCCACAAATGCAAAACGAAGAACTGAATGAGGATCACCACAAATTCGGCAGTCAATTACCTTCAACAATTCAAATGATCCAAATGTTGTGATAGTTTAGAAAGGATAAATGTATACTTAGATGAAAAACTTGAATTATCAAATTTGCATCACATAACAAGAAATTAGGAAGTCCACTGAAATTTAATCAAATTAAGAAAATATCTCCAATACTAGATTCTTGTGAATGAAAGCAATCAATAATTCAGATTTCTTATGTGAAACAATTTCTTTTTGAGTTTGATGTTAATTAAGATTCACAATAACTATATTTAATATGTAAGAATATGTATCTCATGGATTGACCATAATTATCTGTTGTTGCCAACAGAAGAAATTGTGTTTATCATGCACACAATGGAGACAAGTGTCCGTTTCAAACTGATCTATATCCGAACTTGCATTGAATGACAATGTACCGAAAACCAACATATCAAAATAGAAGCATGTCAGTTATGCTTAGCACATTGGACTTGCACTGAGGGAACTAAAAACGACAACCGTCCGTAGAAGTCTTGATAATGCCAGGTAACAACCAAGATAAAATCATGGAATAAAAGAAATGCAGAAGTGCTCTAAAAATTACTTCCACAAATCAAACATTCCAAGAATAAACAAAACTTTTGCAAATCTAATTTAAATTTATTGAAGCATTGTAATAAATCATATCATATAGAACATAAACACATAACACAGATGACTAACCAAGCTATCGATTAGGCTCAATAACTTACCTGCCCGCAAGTGCTGAATATGGCAGCAAGGCGCTCCTCAGTAACCTATATCACAACAACACAATGTTAAAAAAATGTGGTATCATATAATCAGATTAGAACCCTAACCAAACTACATCATCTAGATAAAAAGTTATGCAAGCGATTCTCACTCACCTGCTGATCAATATCAGAAACATATACTGTTCTTTTAACACTATCCTCTCTCTGAGCCTTCACTCTTCCATTCAACCTTCTACCTCCCTGGTTAAAATTTGCTCGCCTCTGCAAGATGTCAAAAGCACAAGTTTTTCATCAACCACTGAACTAACCATGACATTACCACTAACTTTCACAAAAGACCACTGATTGAAAGACATCACCACCGTCCAAGAAAATTGCATTACCCATACATGAATGATAAATTTATTTTTTAAAAATAAAAAAAAAAGAAAAAGAAAAAGAAAACACCCACCAACATCAAGGATCGTTCAAGCTTTTGTAAAATTATCCTGATCAAATTCTCATCCTCGTAAGCAATAAATTGTAAACGATAACAATTCATTGATGATAAGCGAAATCAGCAAATAAAATGAACCAAGAATAAAACAAAAGCATTTTCCCATGTGACATACACTACAAAACCTGGAAAATAAAAACCTCATTCATACAAAAACATAGTATATTTAAATAATAATAATTCAATGAAATAATAATAATTTTCATACTCAGTAAATTATATTAAAACATTATAAAACCCATGCGGTAAAGCAAAGGTGGTACATTCAGAAATTATAATCCAAAACCCAATTTTTCAGAATCAGAAATGCAATGAAAGAAAGGAAGTAGGCAAAAGCCGTTGCCGAAAAACCTAACAGAAACACCAAAAGAAAAAGGGAGATCAAAGAGAAAAGAAACCATACCCTTCGGTTCCTTTTGTTACTATCAGCATCAAAATTATTGGGGAGAGACGGGTTGGGTGAGGAGTGATAGTGACCCTGGTGAGAATAAGATGAAGGGAAGAACTCCTTGGCCAAAGGGTTCAGTTTTTTGAAGATGTCAACAAGCGTTTGCACATTGAACTCATCAGATTCTGCCTTTGGTTTTGGCTTTGAGTCCAATCGATTTGGAGCTGCAATGTCAGTGGGAACCTCAGCAACTGCAGCCATGGATGGAATCCACTCACTCACTCGCTCAAAAAGCCCTCCCAACATAATAACAGTTTCGGAAATGGAAAGTACAATTAAAATTAAAAAGAAATATTAAAACAAACAAAATTAGTTAATTGGACAACATTTTTCTCATTCAGCAGCACGCTAGTACCCGGGATAAAAGGAAACGAGAAAGAAAACGCTCATTTTTTTTCTTTTTAAAATAAGAAAAAATAATAGAATTGAGAAATTTTGGTGAGGTAGATACATTTTGATTAGAATAGTAGAGTCCATAAAGGAAAAAATGGGTAGGGAAAAAACCCGTATGAAGATGGATGATGAAGGAATTATGAAAAAAAGGCAAAGAGGCAGATTAGGAAAAGGAAGGGTTAATCAGAGCGCGTGAGAAAAGAGGGGGTAGACGTAGCATGAGTAGGTGCGTCAGAAGCGACAAATAATAGAGAGAGACGTGGTCTTTAGATAGGAGTGATCCTCTCCAATAAAAAAAAAAATAATAATATCAATTATAATCTCTTATTTTTATTATTTTTTTATATTTAATTTTAGTCTATTTATAAAATTAATGATAAAAAATTATCTTTCAATTCTTCAAATGTTAAAGCAACTAGAAATTAGAAAGAATTCATTTCCGTATTTAGACTATCTTTAAAAATTAACTCATTTGGATTCTTATTTATATCCCACATGTTATAAAAAATAATTTTATATTAATTTTTATATCATAAACAATAAATAAAATTTTAAAACACCTATTTTTTCTATTAAAAAAATAAATTTTAGTCTTTATTGTGATCTTATTTAATTAATTAAAATAATTAAAATTAATATAATTATTATTTTTGTAATAATATTATTAAAATTTATAAATTTAAAAATAATTTATTATTAAAAATATTAATATTAAAAAATTTAATAACTTCATATATAATAATAGTGCACAATATATAATTCAAGATTAAACTAATTTATAAAATACACAATATAAAAAAATATATATAGTCAAACTCTATAATTAACGACAAATATTATAAAATTGCTATATGTATTTAATTAAATCTTCTATCAACTGTCTATAGTGTTGCATATTTTGGAGTTGACTATTTCTTTAAAAAAATTGATGGTACAGTACAACATTTTTCTCTCCTAATTAAAGTAATTAGTATAAATTATTAATTAAATAGACATATAATTATTTAATATAATAATTTATTAATTATGAAGTTATATAATTATTTATTTTTATAATAACTTATAGTAAGTTATTATTGGACAATGAAAATTCATGGCTAGAGGGACTTTCTCCTTTTGAAAAGCATCCAAGAATTATTTTTTCTTCTTTTTCAATGGTTGACTTCTGCTTTTGTCAGAAATAGGGCTTCATATTTTGGTGGTTGGAGTTACTCTTGGAAAATAGTTGCCCTTCAACTCTGTATCCGTAGTAGGTCTAGTAGGAATGTTTGTTATGCGGTTTGGATCAATTTTGAGCAAACAAATTATCTTATTTGAATATTAATTTTATTTAGGATTTGGTTTGTATTGAATGAATATTTTAATAAAATTTAATAAAAATTTTAGCGGTTTGGATTGGATTGAATTTACAGTTTTTAAAATTAATATATATATATATAAAACAAGTCTCAACATCAAATTTTAAATAACTAATAATAACATAACAAGTTTCAATAATATCTTAAAATATCAACAATAACATAACAAAAATAAAATTATAGAATAATTAAAATAAATAAATAAATCTCATTTGAACATAAAATGTTTACTAAATAATAATAATAAAATGAATATTATAAAAAATATAACAAATTAAACATATTATAAGTAAAATATAAATATAATAATAAAATAATATTATTAAAGCACATTGTGCGGTTTAAATTGAATTGGATCGATATTGAGAAACATATTTAAAATCCGATTCGATTCATGTGGTTTGCAAAAAATAGAATCTAATCGAATTCAAATTAGTACGGTTTTAATCAATTTTTTAGTTTGAATTGGATTGGATAAGCAGGTTAATTTGGATCGGTTTAAATTTAAACCTCTAATCTATAGTGTCAATATGGGAATTTCGGTTTCAATTCTCCACTCGAAAAGAAATAAAAAAATTTTGAGTAAAGTGACATTTAGGTTATAAAGATTTCAACTTCGAACTAATTACTTTCATTATACCACAAAAATATACTTTTTCACTTATATAAATTAAATAGAAACTAAAATTATAAAAAATTGTAAATAAATTTTTAGTACGTAAATCTTCTTTTTTATTATTATATAAATTATCCCAAACTATTGAAGTTTAGAATAATTAATAACCAGTAGCACTTTAGGACGATTTATACTTAAACTTCGTTTAAAAAATGAGCATAAATCATCTCTTGAGGTTTTAGTTATCAATTTCGCTAGGTGAATAATTTACTTCTATTTAATATACTAAAATTTGGTTTTCTTTCTGCTAATGAAAGTGAGGTGTTGATTTCTCATTAATTCATTTTTTTGGCAAAATGAATGCACTATTTTCTTTTTTAAATTTATTTTATAAAAATATCTTTATTATAATTATACTACAATTAGCATTTAAGTAATAATGCATAATTATACTAATTTAGAAAAATATCTTTATTTTTAGAAAGTACTATTTTCATGTAATGAAAGCACTATTCTCTCTTCTAAAATTATTTTTTTTAAAATATCTTTATTATAATTATATTACAATTAGCATTTAATGAATAATGCATGATTATACTAATTTAGGAAAATATTTTTATTATAATTATATAAAATAATTTACTAAATATACTAAATTGGATTTTCCTCCAACTAATGAAAGTAAGGTGTCAATTTCTCATGAATTTATTTTCTTTTCAAAATAAAAGTACTATTCTCTCTTCTAAATTTATTTTAAAAAATATCTTTATTAGAATTATATTACAATTAACATTTAATGAATAATGCATAATTATACTAATTTAGAAAAATATCTTAATTATAATTATATAAAAAATTAAACATAAATTTATAATTCTAATTACCATAAATATGATACTACCGTTCATAGTGGTAAATTAATATTGCAATAATTAATTTCTATAATTATTTTTGTACTACTAATAGCTATATATAGTGTTTCTTTGTGGTTAGTGAGTCTAAATCTAAGAGTCAAAGTATTCTTTTTTTTTTCTAATCTCTTATTTTTCTTTGATTGGGCAATTGTTTCTAAGGAACTTTGTAGGTCAAGTTCAAGTAAAATCCCTTCCACGTTTTTAACATTTGTCCAAAAATATTCAAAGTGGAGTATATAATGAAATTGAATTTTCTCAATTTAGGTTCAGTTTTAAAAAATTCGTGTCAATTTTAAAGATGCAATTCAAATATTAGTACTATATTTAAATACTATTTTTACTTATAATTATTATTCTTTATCAATTTTTTCATTTAAATACTAATATCATTTATTATTTTTTTATTTTTATTTCTCACATTTATTAAAAATTTCTTTTCAATATTTTAGGTATTAATTGTTGTTATTTAATTAACTTATTTTAGGTATTAAATTATTAAAATTTTAAGTATTAATTATACCTCAATTACGGTATTAAGACTTTGAACATAATTTCAATTTAATTTTGGACAATATCAAAAATAAATAAATATATATATTATTTTAGGTATTAATTATTGTTATTTATTAACTTATTTTAGGAATTTAATTATTAAAATATCAGATATTAATTATACCCCGTTTACCGTGTTAAGACTTTAGAATTAATCCTAATTTAATTTTGGACAATATCGAAAATAAATAAATATATATAATATTAAATTAGAAGAGTAGTTTTTTATTTTATATAAAATAATATAATAAATATAGAGTATAAATAAATTTACTTGACAAATGTAATTACTCATAATGTGATATTTTATTAAAATAACATATCTTTGTGTATCGACTCCCTATATAACAATAATATATATATATATATATATATTTCTTTTAGTTTATTATTTTTTTATCATATGACATATTTATTATTATATTTTAAATTTAGAGTTTTCTTAATCTAACATTACCATGAAAGAATGACAAACAAAAAAATAAAAAAAAATAGAACATTCCAAATATAATTACCGCTAATATCTTTTTTTTTTAGTTTTTAAATATATTATTTATTTTATTTATTTAGAGTAATAACTAAATTTATTATAACTGTAGTACAGTTATCTTTAAACTATTAGTATTATTAGTATATTTTTAAAATTATTGACATATTATTAATATATATAATAAGTAATAGTAAATTTTCTTTTATATTTATCATTTAAAAAATTTATAATTTGGATATAATCTTTATTCTATTTTTTTCATACTTAATAACTATTGACTACAATCCTATCAATAGTATCACCTATAGTAGATTATACAAAGAGAGAGTATGGAAAATAAAGACAAGAATTATAAGACTATAAAAAGTCCCATCCAAGTTTGACAAGAGCAAGACGGCTTACATAGAAATAGTTCTAATAGATGATAAGATTAGTTGATTTATTTACTAAATTTTTTCAAGTAATGCTAAGTTCAATTTATAAATAGAGTTTAATTTTGATGCACTGACAATGTAAAGCATTTTATACAGTCGTGCAATCACATCCGTTCTTTTGGATGACCATTCACGCGGTCAATGTAAAAGGTATTTATTTTTATTGATGTGTCATTACATAATTGGATGCACGTGTAAAATTACTTTACACTGTCATTGCATCAAAATTAAATTCTTATAAATATTTGTAGTTCATATTTTAAGTTAATTTTATAAGTACACCATTTCACAAGTCAAAGACAACTATTTTTAATAGCTTTGTAAATGCTAATAGCTTTTATATTTAATTTATTTTGCACTACGATAAAATTCATTGTTCAATCAAAAATTATTTGACAAAAATATTTGAGAATGAATTGGTAAAAATGAAGGTCTATGTCTTCTTAAATTTTGAGATTGAGAAATCAAGCGGAGTATATCTTCTAACTGTACACACGTGCAAAATATATTTTGAGAAGGAGTCACGTATAGTACATACGGTCGTATATGCTTTTTATATTTAGGTCGGCTAGGGTTACAGCAACAAAAATAGTTGATAACAGTTTCTATCTTCCCAATATACATCAAAGCCTCTATATACAAAGTTTTAAAAGAAATATATACACATACATCCAAGGTAGTGAACTCGTAGTTTTTACCTCGACTCGTTAAACTAACTCAAAATCGTAATTCGTTGAATCGTAAGACGGAACATAAATATAACTCGTAAATTATAAAAATTTAGAAAAATTTAATAGCAAACCAAAAACTAATTTTACAGAAAATAAAATAAATCTCAAATAATAAACTAAATTACCCATATAATTATAACTAATATATATATATATATATATATATATATATATATATATATATATATATACCATAACAAGTCAAAAATCACAATTTAACACAAATTCACAAATCAAAACACAAATTCACGACTCACAAGTTCATACGACACTAAAATAAATTCAAGTAGTAAATAAACCAACCAAACTACTAGAATAAACAACTAATTAACTAAAATCTAAACAAGTTATTTAATAATCATTCTATTCTTCATCAGTCATAAAATCTTCACGAGTTTCACAAACTTCTGCATTATCATATTCATCGTTATCAGGAGCAGGAGGAAGAAGTCCTTGAAGAAGTTCTTCAAACTCATCATCATTAAGATAAGGAATTGTCAAAGGATCCTTTGATGCACCAACAACTCTATTACCACTTGCTTCATCATTTAAATCAGGATCTGGAATTAGAGCATCTAAATCTTCTTCTTCTCCATCTTCGTCAGCAACAATCCAATCTTCATCAAAGTCCAACTCATCAAGACTATAGTCATAATCAAGACTTCTTCTAATTTGTTTTTTCTTTGCTAATCTTGAGTTTGTCATCACAAACACAACATCATTCATGGTTTTAGCTTTTAAACGATTTTTTCTTTTTTTGTGAACCTTTCAAAAGTAGATAAAAAATATTAGTCAAATAACAAGATAGAATTGAAGAATTAACAACCAAATTTATAAAAGTAAAATGCAACTTATATTTAATTACTAACTATCTCAAAAGCGCTCCAATTACGTTCACATCCAGATGAACTATATGTCAAATTCAAGACACGAATTGCAAATTGTTGGAGCTCTAGATGCTGATCTTCATAAGAATCCCACCATTGAGCTGGAGTTTTAGTATAAATTGCATTTTGAGCTACTTTACTACTAAAAAACTCTTTTTGAGTCTTAAAATCTTCAAGTTGAACATCTATCTTAGTGATTAAATCTGGATTTCCTATCATCCTTTCCATACAAGTATAAAACTGCTTCTTAAGCTCATAAGTAATTTTAAAACCAAAGCTATAATGAATTTAAGGATTCAAGTAATAGCCTGCAGTATGCAATGACCTATAAAGTTGGTTGCCCCATCTTACATCAATAATATCCCAAATAGGTATATAACTAAAACATAAAAAAATTAATAAATTATTTACAAAATAAACAATATTTTCAGAATTGCATTAATTAAAAAAATAAAATAATTAGACACTTTACTTTGTCTCAACTCCTTAAAATACATCTCGTAATTTCTCCTTTGCACTTGTCATTTCTTCATAAATAAATTTCATTGCCGGCTTTTCTTCTGAATCTACCGTACGAAGCACATGAAGAAGAGGGTAGGCAGCCCTCAAGCAAATTACCACTTCTTTCTAAAACACCTTATCTAACACCACACTTGCAATTATCTTTCCATCTTTTGTCTTTGCAAATTTACTAGAAATCCATTGATCAGAAAGAAACATTCTTATTAAGGAACTTTTGTTGTCAATGAGACATCCCAAAGTAAGGTAAGAAGTTGCAAAACGGGTCATACCCGGCCTCACCAAATCTTTTCCCTTAGTGATAAGAGCATTCTAGCATATACGTAAGTAGTAATCTTTCTACCTTTGTAAATTGTGTCCTTGTGAAGTGTTACTTTTTTTTTCAAGTCTTCTAATATTTAATCAATGCAATGTGCTGCACAAGGCGTCCAAAACAACTTTTTTCTCTTTTTCATTAGCATTTCTCCTGCAGCTTTGTAGTTAGCCGCATTGTCGGTGACAAATTGGATGACATTTTCTTCACCAACCTCTTCAACTACATCATCTATCATTTTAAAGATTTTATCAGTTGTCTTAGTAATATGAGAGGCATCAATAGATTTTAGAAAAACGGTCCCTTTAGGACTATTAACCAAATAATTTAGGATGGTCTGTCTTCTCTTGTCTGTCCAACCATCAGTCATTATTGTGCAACCAACCTATTTTCAATATGCTCTATGTTCCTCTAGTGATTGTTAAACAAGCTCCACGTGTTTTTTCAAAAGAGGCACCCTTAATTCATGGTAGGATGGTGGCTTGAATCCTTGTTCATATCTTATAGCTTTCTCAAACATTCTACTGTATTCCTCACTCCTTGAAACATTAAAGGGGATGCCATTGTTGTAGAAAAAAGCACTAATCTCTAAACATACTTTCTCTCTCAAATTCTTCTTAAATATATTGTTGATTGTTGTTTGAGTACTAATGCGGGTTTTCTTGAATATGTTGCCATCTAGTTCTTTTCCCTTTCTTTTTTCACCGGTAGTGTCAACTTTTTAGTAGCTTTTCCTGGACTTGCCCCACCCATGCTTGTTTTCTTCATCAAATTCACTTGCAACACACTCACAACATCCCACATTTGCTTCTTAACTTCATCACTAACAGCTGTACAAGTTCCAACATCTTTTTGAGTTCCTACTAAATGGTGTTTCAATCTATAAACTCTTCCTGAAAAATTTTTTTGACAGTACTTACATTGTATCTTCTTTCCATCTTCTCCAATAGATATCCCGTGCTCTCATCCTACATCAGTTCTACTTCCAATAGCATTCTTAGAAACTTTTCTTTTACTGGCGATTCCAACTGTACTTCCTGACTGAGAAGCTGGAATGTTAGTCGGATTTTCACTTGCATTAGCTTGAGTCGATGCCATTCCTGTTCAGAAAAAAAATAAAAACAATAAATATTCAATGAATTAATTCAACAAAAAAATAACAATCCAATTTAAACAAAAAATACCAGCATAACAAAAATTCAAGAATTATATTCAATGCCACAAGTCCACAACAACAATTCAGAGATATAGATAGTTATCAAATTATTGAGATAATATAGGTGACAAATAATAAAGACATTAAGATACAGATAGTTATAACATGCATGAAATAAATATTGCAACAAAACCATAAAACTCAAATAATGAATGTACACATACAATTTAATTTTATGCGTTATATAGATACATAGATAGATAGCCTTTTTCAATAAATATTATTGCATACAAATCCCACACTAATATAGTATAGTAGTGCTTATTGCTGCACAACTATTAATACTGTCATAGTTGCTTGTGGTGAAGAATTGAAGATGGAACACATTACAATTCAACAACTTGGTATAAGCAATTCATTGAAATGCATCAATTGGAATGGAAGTACAATAATAACACGAGCAAGGCTCAGAAGTTGTGAAAATTAATAAGGCCATCCATCTTGTTCTTGTCAGGGTTATTCAAGTGAGAACACCACCACATACATGCCTTAGATCTTGAGGTAAATCAACATAAAGCCAAAGGTTTAATCGTGCTAGAATTTTATAACTCAGCACTTATTTAATTATGGTTATAGTTTATTTTATCTGATAAAGAACAAAGATTATATAAGCATCACTTGGATATCTAATTCAACCAATCATAAAATATGTATGTGCTAATGGTTGATGAATTTAACATCCTGAATCAAATCAAATTTAAACATTTATCTATATGCTTAATTATTATACAACAGGCACATAATCTAATGTCCCTTATTTATACAAACATATATACACCAAAATAAGAGAGATAAGAAATTCAAAAGTACAGGACAGTAAAAAGATTAATTAATAGTTAACAAATCTTATCAAAAAAAGGTTAATAGATTGAGTTGGTTGAGAGTTGAGATATGCAAATTTCTTTGTCTTGTCCTCCATAATGCACTGAACCAATGTTGTGAAAGTTATGGTCCCTAACTGAATTTGTGACTTCTCTAACGGCAAAGTTATATACCACATTGTCAATGGAATATGAGTTATCACTTATCATCACACAAAACTTTAACCCAATATACAAGCCTGAACATTTATAAGAAATACCTCACTTTCCAGAGAACATGACTATCCAACTATGCAGCAACATTCCAGAAGAAAGTATAGCAGCACCAGACCAGATCAGACCACTACTTAAACTTTTTCAAACTAGGAAAAATCAAATTCAAAACAGTAGAAATCAATAGGTATAAACAAGCAGAACATAGGCAACTTATATGATCCAAATCTCTACACATAAATACACAACCTGAATTTAAGAGATCTCTAATTATGTTATAACAATGAGATAATTTTATCATTCTAGTCTTCTGCAGCATCATCAATTTTTTCATTCTCAGGCACACCACGAAGGTAGAGAAAATTATTACATCTAGAAATAAAAATAATAAAACAAAACATACTTATTTCCATTCAAGAAGTTTAGTCAAACACAAATCAAACAGGCCACAACAATTTTATTTTCATGACAAAGTCACAACTCATAAACCTATACTTGCTAACCTCCTTTCTATTAAAGGCAACACAGAAGGTTTGTAAGGCCAAATCACGAATTCATTTATGAGAGGTAATTACTGATGAAGCTATGCTGGTAGTCCATAACAATATGATGAGGGATGAAATTGGCCTAATTAGTCTAATTAGTTAGGTATATTGCTTGTACTTTTAACACAAATTAGGATGAAATTTTTCCATATATTGACATAGAACCACAGAAGTAGCGTTCAATTATATTACTAGAGTGAGGAAGTGATATGCTTCTTCTTAACTTACCTGATGAACTAGCAGCAAAGGGAAGGGGAAGAGCAGTGACCATCCAAATTCCAGAGCCAGAGACAGAAAGGTAGAGCCACTGAGCCAGAGAGTCTCAATGTGTTGCAATCGCAAAGTGACGCTCACGGTCTCACGCAGTCCAACCACCACCAGTCCAAGTCGATAACACCAGCGGCAAACATCACGAAGTCACGGCGAGTCGGTGATGCTCCAAATTGGGGTTTTCAGTCGCACGAAATTCAAATTTCAGAGGGAAAGAGAGATAGAGTCAGAGATTGAGACTTGAGAGAGGTGAAAATTTGAAATTTTGGCCATGGAGAATTGGAGATAAACTGTAAAAGTAAGGGAGATTAAGAGATTAGAGACTGTTACTCTGCTAGGGCTCTTCTTCCATGGTCTTCTATTTAGATTGGGTCATTAGGTTGGGTTAGGCTGCAATCAGGGGGCTCAGGGCCAAGGAAAAGAACTTCTTCAACTTGAAACACAACCACACGGCAGAAGCTACGATTCCGGTGACTCTGTGATTTTCAACAGCGATTTCACACGGAGCAGCATGGTTCTGAATGAGAAGCAGAAGCGCAACGAAAAGATGAAGTAGAAGCGTATAATCGTGCGTTTCCACGAGTTTACACGCGATTCTGACTACCTTGCATACATCCTTAAGTTTTCCAAAATATAAGGGAGAAATCTAATCAAAATACAAAATAGAATCTAATATAAACTTCGCCATCTTCCAACCAGGACCTGCATCTGAAAAATAGTGGATATATACAGAATGAGAACTCTCGACCCATGGGTTTCCAATACGATAAAAATGCCAAATAAATATAATATAAGATAACAAGAAACTTACTAAGGAATCCTCAACTTCACACATCATTATTTCCATCCTAAGTTCTCACTAATCCATAATCAGGCAACTATCATAAGGAATTCTAAACTAATCCACCCTTCTCATAATGTCTACAACTCTCCAAGTTCCATAGTCCTCTAAACACTAAATAGAATAGCCCTCAGCATCAACTGACACCAGCATGAGGGGCCTCTCAGTTTAACAAACATACACAAGGCAAACAAGTAATATACAGGTCAATTCAAGTAAAGCAATTAGCATATAGTCAATCAATATATAAAAAATTTGGCAAGCCATGACAAATAGCAGACCCAAACAAGTCAATAAATGCAAATGATGTATGCCTGCCCTTTGGCTAATGAGCTCATCTGTCGGTTATACAACCAACCTGACACGTCCGATAGCTAACCTTGGACAGTCCCAACGTGTGCGCATGTACAAGAGGAATTTCACATCTTCAAGGAGGAGCGTCCAGAAAGGTATGAGTGTCCGACCATATCTTGTGACGAATGGTCAACAGAATCTCAAATCTCAACTTAGAGTAAGTGAAGCCAACCCACTACACCTGCCTAGGGAGATTCATGACTCATAGAGTTTTTAATCACATGCCATTCTCAACTAGGAGCAAGTGGGAGCAAACCACTCCATCTATCCCAGGAGACTCAAACCGTAACTCGAAGCAAGTGAAATTATACCACTACATCTACCCAGGTAATTATACTTCACCATAATCCGGAGCAAGTAGAATCATACCACTGCATCTACCCAGGCACGTATGTTTCATCAGACTCAATCTCATTATCACTTCCATCCTCAATCACATTCCTTGTAATCAATCATCATTATCGTAACCATCCTATCTCAACCACATCCCGAAGCAAACAAAATCACCCCACTGCATCTACCGAGGTAATTAAATCTCAATCAAACTTCATTTTGTTATTAAAGTCATTCTAAATCTTGCTCTACTTCATTCCTAAGCATAATCATACCCAATAATCAATATCTTTCATTATCATAATCATCCTCATTATTCTTAATCCATTTTAATAATCATCACTTCTCATTATCACAACCATTCTCATTACAAACCTCATTATAGACAATCCCTCTTGTCTCAATCCACTGTCTCGACTCGTTAAGTCTCCTTTCTAACTCCGCTACCTTCTATTACACCGGTTCTAGACTCATAACAGGATTTATAGAGGTTTAGAAGGCTCAAAAAATGGCTAGAAACACAAAAATACGTTTTCTGCAAAACTGGGGGTCATGCATATGCATGCCTCATGCGTACACATAAATCCAGAATTTTGACAAAGTCGCATACGCATGCACCTGCTCGCGTACGTGTGCACTTGTGCCCATACGCATGAGTGTAATTTTTGCCAAAGTCGCATAAGCATGCCATGTCCACGTACGCAAAGGTGTTAGACAGAACCCAATATCCACATACACATGATGTCGTCGCGTACGCATATATACTAAAGTTTTCGAAAGCTAATACGCTACAGAATTCAGTTTTTCAACCCAAATTTTAAACTTTCGTAATTTTTTCTATAAAATTCATTTTTCAACTATTGAGCTTTTGGAAAGATTACTAAATTAATTTTCATAAAAATCTAGTTTCGTTAAATGTCCAACTCTGAGGATTGAGTTACGACCCACCGTAGTGGGTCAAAAATCCATTTTTTGCTAAAAGATAGAATTTTCTCATTTCCGAAGAGTTCACAATCCAAACCAAACCAATACCCTCTCTTAACATACTCAATACCCATTCACCATTTTCCTAACTATTCCACCCCTTATTATCCAAACTCCTAAACAATAATCATTCCCTAAGTTTCTCATCAACAATCAATCTCGACAACTTCTCTATTTCAATGATTCATTATCCAATTCAACTATATTTAGAACCAAAGCCCTTCATACAAATTTCACTAACACATATATCCAATCAACTCATTAATCTCATAAAAGTCTCACTCTCAACATAACATAAAGTTGCACCAACTTGCATCAATACACAACTCATAATATATGCACATTACAAACCAATCCATTTTCATAAAGACCAGAACTTACTCCTTTATTCCATAATCTCATAACCATTCAATAATCTTTTATTACTTTTTATCTTATCTTTCTTTTTGCATTATGTTTGTTTTCTTAGTTTTACCTTATTTCTTCTTGATCTTGCTAATTGTAATGTTCTCTAAGCAATTCAATAATCATAAAAAGAGTTGTGTTAAATGAAACAAAAATTGATTCAATAAGGATTCCTATTACAAAAGTGGTAGTCCATGACTTGTGATTATATTCCATGAAATGTGATAACATGTGAATGGTCTTGAGTGAATAGGAAGAATGATTCTTCAAAAATAAAGATTTAGAAGAGTATTATGTGATCTCTGAACCTTTAAAGATTCTTGAATTGAATTGAAAAATAAAAAAAAGAGAGGAAAAAAAAGAAAGAATGAAACATGGGAAGATCAAAAGAGATTCAAAAATTAATAAAAGTTCTGAGCATCAATGGTTAAGAGCCCAGTTATATGTATGTGATGTTTTTGTTTCAAGGAAAAGCTTGAACAACTAGATCTGAGGGGTGCTTCATCACTCGATAACTTGGGCCAATTGGCTCGAGAGTATCGATTGAAAGCTCACAATCAAAAGCTACTTTGCAACGAAACATTTAGAAGTCCAACAAAGCTCTGGGCATCAGTGTCTGAGATCAAATCTCTAGCTATATGCTTGTGGTGCAACCATGTCAAGGAGAGGCTTGGGTAATTAGATATAAGGGGTGCATTATCATTTGGTAACTTAGACTAACTGACTTGGGATTATCGATTGAAAGCCTATTATCAAAAGCTACTTTGAGACGAAGCACTTAGAGTTAACAACTGAAAATCTCTCTTGGTTATAAGTATGAAATAAGTGATTCAAGGATCGAATCAAAACCTAAAAGAAGGATCTCATCATACCATTCAAAGATGAGTTTTTAAGAATTCTTCACTATTAGGATTTCAAGATTCATTGAGAAAGAAAAGTCCGTCTACAATCACAAGGCCATTAAACTCCATTGGTTAACATGGACATAAACTTTCAAGATGATTAAAATCTTCTTCATTAAATTCAATTCTTTTCTTTTCTTTTTGCTTGAAGAGAAGCAAAGTCTCAAGTTTGGTGTTGTGATGCATCTGCATCTTTAGTAGTTTTTCCCTTAGAATTTTATTCAATAAGTTAATAATTCTTCTTTTACAAGCAATTATTCCATGGTTTAGTGAATACTACTTTGAATTGCTTTGAATTCTTTAATTATAGGGGATTGTGAAAGAAAGTAAGCAAGAACAAATATGAAGAGAGGCAAGCAAGAGAAATACTAGAAACAAGGATGGATAGAGGCAAACAGAAAAGCTCCTGGACAAAACAGAAAAGCTCCTAGACAACACAGAGAGCCATGCATTCAATGCACCAATTCCCTGCGTTCAATGCATCTAAGCAGAAAAGTCCTTGGATGTCCAAGCTTAACCCTGCATTGAACGCACAATAACTTACGTTCAATGCACCACCAACGCAGCCAGTCCATGCGTCCAATGCAGCTTCTCTTCCCTTCAATGCAACCTCTAGTAGCTGACTAGCCTCCCTTGCGTTCATCGCAGACTACCATGCACCCAATGCACCAAAGATAAAGGCTCTATGATCCTATATTTTAGGCACTATGTTCAATGCACAAGCCATGCATCTAACGCAGCTCATGGGACAGCTCCTAAGGCCTCCCAAATCCTTCACTAATCTCTCCAAACTTTAAGCACTTAATTTGATGATCTAAGATTAAGCACAAGCCCATGATATCAAGCCTTGACTGCCAACTATGAAGAAAATCACGAATAGCTTAACTTGAGAGGAAAAGCTATATGAGAAGACTTAATTAGATTAGATTTAATTCTATTTCCTTTGATTTAGTTTTGAATTTTGAATTTTAGGTTTAGGTTAGCATTTAAAAGGATTAAGAGACACACACATGAGCTCTCTTCCAGCAACCGTTTCAATTGATTATTTTTGTTTTCAAGCACTATGAGCTACCAATCTCCTCAGTTAAGGTGAGGAGCTCTGTTAATTCTAATGGACTAATGTTATTGCTTTTCTACTTTTGATTAATGGATTGATATTTTCTTAAGAAGTAAGTTTTTGTTCTTCATCATAAGGATTTGAATGTATTGGGAAATAGTTCTAATCTCTGAATTGAATTCTATTATTACCTTGGAAACGTTGGTTATTGGAATTGAGCTTGAAAATTTCTTCTCATAATTCTTTAAGTTTTATACTAGTTTGATAAGTGACATAAAATCAACTAGATTCAGTCCTTAAGAATTGTGTGATTTTGAATTAGTAAATGTGCCTCACCTCTTATCATAATCAATTGATCAAGAAATTGATGATTTGCTAAGTTAAGAGAAATTGAATCACCAAGGGACTGGGGTTTGACTAATTAGGGTTTGTCATGGATACTTCTTTACATGATCAAACTAGATAGTAAAAAGAATTTTTTCTAAAGTCTAAACATCTCCGAAGCCTTAACATTTTTATTCATATTACTTTCTCAATCATTTACAAACTACTTTCATTTAGTTCTCTATTTTTGATAAAGAATACCTCTAAAACCTAATTTTTAATTGTCTAATTAGAATAATCAATTAACTATTGCTTGCTCAGTCCATTAATCCTCGTGGGAACGATAATCCACTCCCGTTGTTCAAGTAATACCACGGTGAGTGAATATCGTTTCCACGAGGATTCAAAGATTGAGCACGCAAATATCGAGTTAAACAACTAATTAGATCAATAAAACATGGATCACTAATGCAAGCTTCATATTATCTTTTAATTTTTTCTCTCCATTAATCTCCACTCTAGTGTTGATCACTCTTAATTCTTTTCCCTCATCTCAAATAAATCAATATCAATGACATCCCCAATCCTGTTTCCAAGTTTGCATCTTACCTCCAAAGTTTTATAGTGTTCTAATAAGCCCCAGAACTGGACCTAAATCGGAAAGGTTATGATCCCCGCATTCAAAATTCTTCATTCTCTTGCCATCTTCGAACAAGAATCACAAATCCCTTAAAGAGCTGAGGAGAGCCACGCTCTACTTGCAGTGCATTAGATTCCTTTCCAAAAAAGAATTGAAATTGATTTCTTCCAACGTCCGTCACCCTGAGTCCCTTTGGTCTCTCCCATATGGTAGTCATGGCACCCTCCATTGTACCAATGGAAAAGAATCTATAGGCAAATATCCTTCTATAGAAACTTTTGGTGCACTCATTAATCCCATCTGAAATGTCTTTTTTATCTAGAATTATCACCTCTTTCTCCTCATCACTACTCCTTTCGAACCTGTGATGTTGATCCTTAGGTAGCTCTTCCATCTTGTTACTCTCACTAGTCAAATCGTAGTTTAAAGTCCGATCTGAATTATAATTTTGTTGACGTGAATATCCTGATGGTGCTATGCAGAAATCCTAGCAGAGTGCTATGTAAAACTATAATAAACTTTTGTTATAATAATATTTATGACATAAGAAATTTGTTAAGAATATGTCGTTGTTACAAACAAGATAATTTAAGAATAAAAATAAAAAATATATCATTTTAAAAAAATATATTAATTAATAGATAAATAATATCCTTTTTTATCTCTATTTATTTTTCATGACCAAAAATACTAATAATTTCACTTATATTTAAACATTAATCTTTACTTTGATAATTAATTGGTCAGTTTTAGAATTATATTATCATTGTTTATTAACTTTTTATTAAGTCAATTTATTTATCTATTTAGTGTTGATACTAATTTAAATTTAATAAGATAAAATAAAATGAAGACGAAGATTATATAATAATTTATAATTGACAGTAAAGATAAAAACAACATAACAATGGGACAATTATATTTATTATATATAATTATACATTTTTTTACATTCTATGGGGGCAAGTGCCTCTTTACTTCTTAACTTGGATCTGTCCCTAGCGATACTAGCGGTAGGAATGTGTGAGTGTTGTTGATAAACGGGCCAAAACTTGTCAGGCTGGCTCACTAACTCGTCAAAAAAGACGGATCGGGCTAGAAACTTGAGACTGCTATAATAAAAAAGACTGTCTAACCCGCATCGTCTAATCCACGGATTTTGACAGATTTTTGCGGAGCGGGAACGGACTTGTCCAGTGAATTTTTGGCTTTAAGATGATAACTGAATTTGGAACATTACTTTTGTGCTTGTATTTGGAATATTTTTTTGTTGGTGAATGCTACGATACTTATGACATTGTGCCTAACTTACTAAAATAGGCAAATGGATAATATTTAATAAATTTTAAATATTTTATTTTTATTTTATACATTTTATTTTTTTACTTATAAAGGTAAGTTAGGCAATTTAGGCACCATAATAAAAGGCACCATAGAACTCACCTTGTTTATTTTAGGGATAAGTACGATTTTGGTCCTTAACGTAGAGGTCGAAAATTTATTTCGTCCCCGACCTTTTTTTCGCTACAAAATGGTCCCTAAAGTTTCAGGTTATTTTAAAATGGTCCTTCGAACAAAAATACCCCTCCCTCCCTCCCCTCTTCTTTCTCAACCAGAAACAGAAGCAGAAGCAGAAGCGCAAATGCAGGCAGAAGCAGAAGCAACCAAAGCATCAACAACAACAATGAAATAAAAGGAATAAACAAAAACAACCAGAAGCATCATCAACAACAACAACAATGGAATGCTTTGAATCTGAAAAATTAAAGAAAAAGGAATAAAAAATTGAAATAGAGGGAAAGGGTTGCGGTGGTGAACGGCAATGGATTGGCGGAGTACAAATCGCCACGAGGAGGGCGCTGTGGTGGTCGCGCTGTGGAGGGCTTCATTTCTCTCTTGTCGGCAGCGCTGCGGAGGGTTGCGGCGTGGAGGAGCAGCGGCGCGGAGCGACTGCGGCGGTGTGGAGCTGCTGCGGTGGCGACCTTCCCCCTTCACCCTTTTTCCTTCCCCCTCTTCCCGAAACAACACCCACTGCCGCTTCTCTTTCTCCCCCCTCCCGCTTCTCTTTCCCCCCCATCTCGGCGGCGCTGTGTTTTTGTTGAGGAAGAAATGAGCGGCGTGGAGGAGCAGTGGCGTGAAGCGGCTGCGGCGGTGTGGAATTGCTGCGGTGGCGACCTTCCCCCTTCCCCCTTTTCCCTTCCCCCTCTTCCCGAAACAACACCCCCTCCCGCTTCTCTTTCTCCCCCCTCCCCCGTCTCGGCGGCACTGTGTATTTGTTGAGGAACAAAGGAGCGGCGTGGAGCGGCTACGGCGGTGTGGAGCGGCTGCGGCGGGTGACCTTCCCCCTTCCCCCTTCCCCCTCCTCCCGAAACAACACCTACTCCCGCTTTTCTTTCTCCCCTCCCCCCGCGTCCCTTTCTTTTTTTAATTTAATTTTATTTTATTTTATAATTTTTTTAGTTAGAGGTAATTTGGTAATAAAAATAAAAAATTTGGTAAAAATGACGATTTTAAAACAAACTGAAACCTTGGAGACTATTTTATAGCGAAAAAAAGGTCGGGGACGAAATAAATTTTCGACCTCTACATTAGGGACCAAAATTGTACTTATCTCTTTATTTTACTTTAAGTTATAGCTTGGACTATGTTTAATTATTTAGAGACTTGGACAATATTTAATTATATATTTTGAAAATATTTATTTTGTTTTGGACGATGTTAATTTTATTATTTTGTTTTGAAAAATTTAGTTCATTATTATGTTTATTAGATTTTTATTATTATAAATACTTTAGTATTTGTGAATTTAGATATTATAAGTTTATTAACATTTTGTAAAATTATATTTTTTAATATTTAATGGTTTAATATTTTTTTCAAAAAAATGGGAGGAATTAGTTCACCAACCTACCAATCCGTTGTTAGTTAGGGTAAAGTAGAAATTTATTACTGCCTAAAAAGGCACATACAGGGAGAGGGCTAGCCCGCCAAATAGCAAACTTTTGGCGGAGTGGGGTAGACTCTTTAGCGAGACGGGGGGCGGGCATGCCCATCTGCCACCTATAATTGTTAATGTTATTGTTTGTCGAGGAGGTTGATGCAAGAGAGGAGGTGATAATGGTGATAGTAACCTAAGATAAAGATAAAATGATAGAAGGTGAGGCTGATGGAGGGATGGGTTTGGGGTCAGCCAATCAGACTAAGGTTTTTAGCAAAATTGCGAGAACCGGACTGATCAAGTGACAGGTTTAATAATTCAATAGTCCAACCGAAATCCAACTAGAGTTGAACCGATTTCATTAAATATATGATATAATTATTAAAAATTCAATACACAATTTCAAATATACAAATTCAATAATTTCTTAATTAATAAAATTCAGAATTTTATAATTTGACATAATTTATTCATATTTTATTATTAAAATTCTATAAAATAAAATTTTTTTAACTAACTTTTAAATTATAACAAAATAATCGGCAATAAAATTCTTCCTTAACTCAGAGAATACTTTGGTATAGAATAAGATGTTGGTTTAAATTAATGATATGTGTCTAAAATTCATTTCAAGCTAGACAATGTCCATGAAAAGGTAACCCAACACTCAAAGCTGGTTAGAGATCTTTTCTCTACTCTCAAGTATCGACTGGCTACTATCTGAGAGGAACTTCAATAAAAGAAGAAGCGAGGCAGAAAACTAAAAATTGGTCATTGTAATAAAAGTTTAGAATCGCAAACTTACACTTAAAAATTGCAATCCATCAACAACCAAAAAAATTCAAAGTTATAGTAAATTTCAACAAAAACCTTTCAATCTATTCAACAATAAAAGTCAGAAAACTTAGAATCATAAACTTACACTTACACTTAAAAATTTCAATCCATCAACAACAAGAAAAAAATTCAGAGTTACAACAAATTTTAACAAAAACTTTTCAATCTATTCAACAACAAAACTCAGAAAACTCAAAATCCAAATCCAAATCCAAAGAATCAAAAATAGAAAAACTAACCAAAACAATCTAAACTTAACCTCCAAACTAAATTCAAAACCACATGAACAACAATCCAATTCAGAACACAATCCGAATTCAGAAGCCAGAATCTTAAAAATTGAAACTGAAGAAGCAGTGGCTTAATTATTACCAGAGACACGGCGAAGGAGGAACAACGGTGACAGAGTAAGCTCGAAAGAGGATCATTTTGTGACAGTGAGACCCCGAGCAGTGATTTCTCGGCGAGGCTCTGAGCAGAGATTCACGGAGGAGAGGACACGCTTAAAGAGGATCGAGGATGACGACGACGATGACGGCACCCTCTGTCACTGCTGACGACGACGATCACAGAGGCGGGTTTCACGATGAGCACAGAGACAGTGAGCACAAGAGTAGCAGGAGCTAGGGGTAACGATGGCTGGTGGAACTTCGCAACAAGCAAAGACGATGAGGAAGAGAATAGTGAGAGAGGAGGGAGAGTGAAATTAGGATTTTTGGTTGGAATGTGAGAGTGAAAGAGAAGGGAGAGGGGTTGGGTGTTTTGGGGGTGGGGTTTTTACTTCTTTTTTTTTTTTCATCAAAACAATGTTAAAAGGAGAGAATCCGTCTTTTGAAAAATTCGACCGATTCATTCAGTTCACTAGTTAACCACCGATTTGGCCGATTTTTAAATCGATTTTTTATAAAACGGTTTTTACGTATCAACCAAACCGGTCATAAAATTAATTTTCGGTTAATCCGATTGAACCGATCAGTCAAGTTGGGTTTTCAAAACTTTGGTTTTTAGTGAGTTAGAATTACAATTAGAATTTTAATTAAACATAAAATTTAAAAATTCGATAAGAGAAAATAAATTTAAAATTTATTAAAAATTTAAAAATAAAATAAATCAAATTAAATGTTATATATAATTTTAAATAATTTTTAAAACTTTAAATATAAAAAAAAATTTTACCCTTTAATTTATTTTAAGGGATTGCAACATTGAAAAAATCCATCAATATATATCTTTCTACACACAACTAAAAGTGGGTAAAACTATTATTAACACCAAGCTAAGAGGGAGAATTAGCCAGAGAAACAGAATCCTTAACGCGAACATACAAATTCTCTCTCCACTCCACACCCCCGCAAAAGACAACGTCTCATACAATTTAACTCGCATTAAACTAAATCCTAGCTACATCAAAAGCAGAACTTTTAAACGTTTGCAGACCAAAACAAAAACTTTGTCTGAACCGAAAGCAAAATTGCCTTATCATTTTAAAACTATTAAACTTATTTATGGCTGATGCATATTTTACAGTAATGAATTTATGGATGCAGATCATTCAATTGAGTGCATCTTCTTCTTAAGGTCCAAAAGGAAGTCATAAATTTTGTACTGATCAGGAACGGAGTTGGAAACGCTGTCCCTCTGCATGCAGCGCTTGGCCCAAGACACAAGCCGGGGAAATTCCTCAGTGATGCTGAAGTTGGCAGTGGTCTCAAGAGTATAGAACCAGCTGTAGAAGGGAATGAGAGCCACGTCAACCAAACCAAACATGTCTCCCCCAAAATAAGTCTTCTCCGCTAACTCTTTCTCAAGCACCCTAAAGCTCTCCCTCAACTCCTCCTTTGCTTTCTCTTGAACCTCCCCTGTCGTTCCCCACACCAATCTCCCCGTTGAGTAAATCTGAAACATCTCACACAGAATGGGATAATTCTACAACAAAGACTAAAACTAAGAAAAGTACTAAATTGCCAAGGTAGTGTTTGAAAAATAAATGGAGTTAGTGGACATGACTTCAAATAGGTCCAGTTACTGCTTTGAATTTTCTTTATTTGTTTATGTACAAAATTTTGTAAAAATTTATCACGGCAATTTAGTATTCGTCTTATCACGGCAATGTTAATTTATAATTTATCGAGTAAAGTAACAAAATTGTATTTGAAAGATTTTAATGGCAACATAAAAATATAAAAAGTAATAATTTTAGAGAAATAATTAATCGTTAAATAGTTCATTTTGTTAAAAGAAAAAATTGATATGACGAATTTAAATGCTTATATCACAATGAATTATTACTTTTATTAATTTTAAAATTTTTTTCCGAAATTCTTTTTATCCTTTTTGTCTTTTCAAGACTCTCAAATTATTTTGTAGACGCCTAAATTGTTTGTATGCATTTTTAAAATTTTTTTTTTGTGTCCAGTTGCATTCATAAATGTAATCTCCATCAAAGTTGAAAAATAAAATCAATACCAGAAAATAACAAAATAAAGTTGTATATGAACCAACCTTTTTGTCTATATAATCAGCCCAAAACCTTGCATTGGCTCGCTGGTAAGGATCAGAGGGCAGCAAAGGAGACTTGTTATTGCTCCAAACCTCATCAATGTACTGAACAATGATGAGTGATTCGGAGATTGGTCTTCCCTTGTGAATCAAAACAGGGATTTGCTTGTTGACAGGGTTCATCTTCAGCAAAAGCGGGCTCTTGTTGCTCAAGTCTTCTTCTCTACCCTCATAGTCGATCCCCTTTTCCGCCAAAGCTATTCTGACCCTCATGCCGAATGGGCTTGGCCAGAAATCTAGTAGAACCACTTCGTCAGCCATTATTGCTCTCAACTTGAAGCTATTTGCAAGGTTCAGTCTGCCGAAGATGCTAGCTAGTTCTCCACTATGGAACAAGTCTTTGTTATTTATAACGTAGGTGGCAATTGGAGAGTCAAGGTTGTGTAATTTTCTGGGAGCTTCTCGTTCCTCCTTGTACACACTAGATTACAGATACACGGAAAGTAAATGAATGGAAAGAAAATAAATGAAAAATAATATATTTTTTTGTTTGATTATTAAAAAAATAAAAATTTTTTTTTGTGTGAATTTTATTAAAATTTTTTTATTACAAGCAAAAAAATAAAAAAAAAGATGCTATATTTTTTGTATTTTTAATATTACTTTTAGTTATATTATTAATAATAATTATTAATATAAATTTAGTTTTAATATATTATTATAATAAAAATTTATATTTAAATATTATATATATTAGATAAATAATTTTATTTAAATATACAAAATTATAATATTTTATAATATTTATAAAATATAATAAAACATAAATAAATAAAAATATTTATATTTTATTTTATAATAAAGATATTAATATAATTTTATGCTATTATGATTTTATTTTATTTTTTTAATTTTTTAATTTTTAATTATTTTTTATTCATCTAAATAATATACAAATTACTCCATTTTTATTTTTTTTTTCATTTTTTTTCTATATCTAAACAAAGTGTTAACGTTTACACGTATTCTCTAGGCTTAAAATTGAGAAAAAAAAATTGTCCCCATATTTATAAAAGACAACGAGGCTGCAAAAAGAAATCTCTTTTTAATCATTAAGCAGTTATTAAAGTTTTGTTTTATTTTATTTATTTAACTGTATTTTATTATTTGAAGTTTTTATTCTTGTACACTTAATATTTTACATTATATATAGTTGATTATTTTTATTAAAAATATTATTTGATTTTTAACAAATTAAAAAAATCGATTTATCAGTTAATCTGCTGATAAATTTTATTTAAATAAATATAAAATAATATTTTATTGTCAAATTTATTAATAGATAAATCTAACGATTTATAAAATCATAACATATGGCACCAAAATTACAGACATAAATTATTTAGTGATAATCACCTCCCATTTTTTGTGACCCATTTAATGGAATCCGGTGCTAATTTCGTCAGAAATTATTAATAAATTACAAAATTTGACGATAATCAGTTATTTTATTGTCGGATTATGTCTAACAGTAATAAATTTATCAACAGATTTTTTTTGTAATTCCACCAGCAAATTCGATGAGTTTTTTGTAATACTTATTATTTTAATATGTACACTCTAAGTCATTGAATCGTGAGGCGTCGATGGTAGAGAAATACGTCAACTTATAATCATTTTGACGATAATGGCCAAGTGGATATATGATTAGAGAACTGGATTTTTTCTATATTAAAGATTAGAGAAATACATAAAGACTGTACGATAATATGTTTTATGACAATTAACATATTATGTATTTATTTTGAATAATGACAATATAAAAATATAATCCACTATTTTTATATTAAAGACAGTGCGATTTTATAGATTTATAAGTACGTGCTAATAGTCTTTATATTTAATTTGTTTTAGAGTGTGATAATAGTCAATATGTTTGTGGGTAGATTTAACTATTACTATATTATTTATGATCACATTCAGTATATATGTCTGATTTATTAAAGAAAGTAGATTATTAAAATCGATTAATAACTATTTTAAAGTTAATCCAATTAATACTAAATTAAAAAAAAACAAACAATGCATAATATATTAATTTTTTATTAATCAAATTATTATAATTTAAATTAATTTTAAAAAATAATTTAAAATTATAATTTCAATCTTATCACGTGTATGACACGGATAATTACACTTATTAAATTACAAAATTTGCATTACTTTTTTCCCTGGCCATTACACTTGGATATCTATTAGTATATTTTATCAAGTGTAATTATCCGTGCTATGCACATGATAAGATTGAAATTATAATTTTAAATTTTTTTAAAATTAATTTAAATTATAATTATTTGATTAATAAAAAAATAATATGTTATGCATTGTTTTTTTTTTTAAGTTTAATATTAATTGTAGTCATTATTTTTTTCCCTGCATTGTTTGTTTTAATATTATAAAAACAGTATTAAATATATAATAATGACAAAATATACTAAAACAGTGGATATATGATTAGAGAAATACATAATATGTTACATTTCTTGTAGTACTTATTATTTTAATATGTACACTCTAAGTCATTTATGTCGCTTTTTATTTTCTTTTTCTTTTGGCTGTTTATTTTGCTTCAAGAATCAATTTCTATTTAATTTAGAGAATTTATAGTATTTCTCTAAATTGCTGTACTTCAAGACTCAACATTCTTAACTTCAATATCAATCATGCACTATTCATTCATGCATTTAAAATCATAGATAATACCACCACTTCAAAGTAAATAAGATAATGCAAACGATGGTTAGTTTAAATTTGAATTATTTATTATCTTTTGCTCGGATTAGTTAGTTTAAGTTTCTAAAATTAAGTTAAGATTTAGATTATAAATAAACGAACGATGGTTTCCACGAGGATCATCTAGGATGGTTTCCATGAGGATCATCTAGGATTCCTGGATGCCAATCGAATGATCTAACATCCAACATCTTATTCATTAGTTAGTTTGTTTTTTATCATGAGTAACTAACTCTCTTTTATTAAGGGTTAGGAGCTATGTTTGATTTTTATGGTAATGTGATTGTTCCTTTTATTTGATTTATACATTGATATATTTTTAAGATTGAGTCTTGTTCTTCATCTTTAATGATTATAAGTATTGTAAAATATTCTAATTCTGTTTTGGATTCTATTATTATTTTGGAAAACTTAATATCGGGATTAATTTAAAACTATTTCTCATAATTTTTAAGTTGGCTAGGAATAGTATTTTAAAAGTTGTACGATGTTAAATCAGAATTGTACTTAACCTCTTTTTCTTAATTAATTGACCAATGAATTGGCGATTAAATAAGTTAAAGAGAAATTGAATTGCCAATGGATTGAAATTTGATTATATATGATTTATCGTAAAAATATTTTTACATGAATCAAAGTAAAAAAACATGAGGATTTTTTTTTCTGAAAGTTAAATATCTCGAAAGTCTTTAACATCCTCATTCACAGTTTTTTTCTTTAAATTAATAAGCATTCTGTTGTAAAATAAATAAAAGATATATAAAATAAAGATATATAAATAGAAGACTCTAGCATTAATATAATTAGCTCAATAATGATTTATATATATATATATATATATATATATATATATATATATATATAATAATATTATATGTTGTAATGTGTATATATATACAAAGATAGAAAGAAGTATTAAAAATAAAGAAAGAGAGAATTGCATTTGTTTATTGTTACCATCTCAATATAATAAAGATGATTAATATTGTTATTAATATTATATGTAAAGAGTAATAGAAAATAGAATTTAAAATACTTATAAAATAAAAGAAGAGAAAGAATTGTAGTAGAAATATAAGGAGAAGAGTATTTGATTGCAACATAAAGAGGGAATTGATTTTTTATTACTTGCTTGTGTGTTTATTCAGATGGATGCTACTCCTATTTATACACACAAATGGTCATCACTTTTCAACCTTCATTAAATCCATTCTCTCTTGAGAATGATTCCTTCAATATTGAGAAGGTGAGTCTACGTGGTCATCCATATCACAACACTCCCCCTTGGATGACCATTTAGGGTTATTGCCTCGTTAAAATCTTACTAAAGAAAAAAATCCAATGGGAAAAAACCTTAGTAAAGGAAAAAGAGTACAATATCCTTTAGTGATGAGGACTGCCTCATTAAAAACCTTGTCAAAAAAAATCCAATGGGAAAAAAACCTGACCAAGGGAAAAAGAGTACAGTCTCCTCCTCTTGTCGACATCATTTAATATCTCGAAATCGACGCATCCCAATCTCATGTACCTCTATTTCAAAGGAGAATTTTGGGAGTGACTTTGTGAATAAATCTGCCAGATTGTCACTTGAGCGGATCTGTTGGACATCAATCGTCCCTTGATTTTGAAGATCATGAGTGAAGAAGAATTTGGGAGAAATATGCTTTGTTCTATCACCTTTGATGTATCCGCCTTTAAGTTGAGCAATGCATGCTGTATTATCTTCAAACAGGACAGTCGGAGCTATCTTATGATCAATCAATCCACATGACGACAAAATATATTGAATCAGGTTCCTTAGCCAAAAACACTCGCGACTAGCTTCATGAATCGCTAGTATTTCAGCATGATTAGAAGAGGTTGCTGCTATCGTCTGCTTTGTGGACCTCCATGATATAGCCGTACCACCATATGTGAACAGGTATCCTGTTTGAGATCTCCCTTTATGTGGATCAGACAAGTATCCGGCATCTGCATAGCCAACTAGTTGTGACTTGGATCCGTAGGGATAAAATAATCCCATATCAACCGTTCCATGAAGATATCGAAAGATTTGCTTGATTCCACTCCAATGTCTTCTGGTTGGAGAGGAACTATACCTTGCTAGTAAATTCACCGCGAATGATATGTCAGGTCGCGTATTATTAGCAAGATACATTAGTGCTCTAATGGCACTAAGATATGGTACTTCAGGACCAAGGATATCTTCATTTTCTTCTTTAGGACGGAATTGATCCTTTTCCACATCTATAGATCTTACTATCATTGGGGTACTTAATGGATGTGACTTATCCATATAAAATCTTTTCAATATCTTTTCTGTGTATATTGTTTGATGAATAAAGATCCCGTCTTTTATATGCTCGATCTGCAGGCCGAGACAAAATTTAGTCTTTCCAAGATCTTTCATCTCAAACTCTTCTTTTAGAGTTTTTATAATTGTTGGAATCTCTTCAGGAGTCCCAATGATATTTAAATCATCAACGTACACAGCAATTATAATGAACCCAGATGTAGTTTTCTTTATAAAAACACATGGGCAGATATCATCATTCTTAAATCCATTTTTGGCCAGATACTCAGTAAGACGATTATACCACATTCATCCAGATTGCTTTAGACCATATAAAGATCTTTGCAATTTAACTGAGTATAACCCTTGCGAATATTCATTGGATGGTTTAGATATCTTTAATCCTTCAGGGACTTTCATATAGATATCCCGATCTAATGAGCCGTATAAATAGGCTGTTACCACATCCATTAAATGCATATGCAGTTTATGATATGCAGATAAACTGACCAAATAACGCAAAGTTATCGCATCCACTACAGGGGAATACGTTTCTTCATAATCTATACCGGGCCTTTGTGAAAAACCTTGTGCCACAAGTCGGGCTTTGTAGCGCACGACTTCATTTTTCTCATTTCGTTTTCTCACAAATACCCATTTGTATCCAACAGGTTTTACATCTGCAGGTGTACGGACTACAGGTCCAAAGACTTCACGTTTTGCAAGTGAGTCTAATTCAGCCTTCATGGCTGCTTCCCATTTTGGCCAATCATTTCTTTGTCGACATTCTTCAACTGATCTTGGCTCAAGATCCTTATTTTCATGCATGATATTCAATGCCACATTATATGCAAATATTTCATTGACAATTGTCTTATTTCGGTCCCATTTCTCTCCTGTAAAGACATAATTTATCGAGATCTCGTCATTTTCACAATTTTCAGGTACCTGAACGTCTTCTGGCGTTAACATTATATCAGAATTTTGGACAACTGCAGGTGTCTCTACTATGTCTTTTTCAACAGGAATATTATTTACCTCTTTTCTCTTTCGAGGATTTTTGTCTTTGGAACCGACAGGCCTGCCACGCTTCTGGCGTGAATTTGCTTCAGTGGCTACTTGTCCTACTGGGACATCAATTCGAATTGGGGCATTTTCCGCTGGTATATAAGATTTAGTTATCCTCTTTGTATCGGAAAATGCATCAGGCAAATCATTTGCTACTCTTTGCAATGTATAATCTTTTGAACTTCCAGTTCACATTGCCCTGATCGAGGATCTAAATGCATCAACGATGATGCATTCCAGTTAAGCTCCTTTTCAGGAAGCTTATTCTCTCCCCCTAGTGTTGGAAATTTTGATTCATCAAAATGACAATCCGCAAACCGGGCTTTAAATACATCTCCAGTTTGTATCTCAAGATATCTCACTATAGAGGGAGAATCATATCCAACATATATTCCCAATTTTCCTTGGGGTCCCATTTTGGTGCGATTAGGTGGTGCAATGGGAACATATATCGCACACCCAAATATTCTTAAATGGGAACTATTTGGCTGCTGGCCAAAAGCTAATTGCATAGGAGAGAATTGGTGGTAACTTGTTGGCCTCAAGCGAATAAGTGCTGCGGCATGTAAAATAGCATGCCCCCAAACCGATGTTGGGAGATTTGTTCTCACAAGTAAGGGTCTAGCAATTAATTGGAGGCGTTTAATAAGTGATTCTGCTAACCCATTTTGTGTATGAACATAAGCTACTGGATGTTCAATACTTATTCCATTAGCCATACAATAAGCATCAAAAGCTTGGGAAGTAAATTCACCAGCATTATCAAGATGAATTGCTTTGATTGGATTTTCTGGAAATTGTGCTTTTAATCAAATAATTTGAGCCAGTAATCTCGCAAACGCCAGGTTGCGAGAAGATAATAAGCACACATGTGACCATCTCGAAGATGCGTCTATCAGGACCATAAAATATCTAAAAGATCCACATGGTGGATGAATAGGTCCACATATATCACCTTGAATCCTTTCTAGGAATTCAGGGGACTCAAATCCAATCTTTACTGGTGATGGCTTTAAAATTAACTTTCCCTGAGAACATGCAGCACAACAAAATTCACTAGTTTTAAGAATCTTCTGGTTTTTTAGTGAATGTCCATGAGAGTTTTCAATAATTCTCCTCATCATGGTTGTTCCCGGATGACCCAATCGGTCGTGCCAAGTTATGAATTCATTTGGGCTAGTAAACTTCTGGTTTACAATGGCATGTGATTCAATTGCACTAATCTTGGTATAATACAACCCAGATGAAAGTGAGGGTAATTTTTCTAATATAACTTTCTTATTTGAATCATGAGTTGTGATACATAAATACTCATGATTTTTCTCATTCATTGTCTCAACATGATATCCATTTCGGCGAATATCTTTGAAACTCAACAAGTTCCTCAGAGACTTGGTAGATAATAGTGCATTATTTATTATAAATTTTGTTCCTCCAGGAAACAAAATTATAGCTCTTCCGGAGCCTTCTATCACATTGCCTGAGCCAATAATAGTATTAACATATTCCTCTTTTGGCACAAGATGGGTAAAATATATATCACTTTTGAGAATAGTGTGCGAACTTGCACTATCCGCAAGGCATACATCTTCATTACATATCTTTGCCATTCTCTTCAAAAACAAATAATAATAAAATGAGTAGCATGTACAGTTAAATTGAATATTTGATTGGAATTATTTTCCTAAGAAACACTGTACACAACAATAATATCATATACTAAAATTTTATTTTAAAACATAACACATTTAATGATTTCAAAATTTATAAACATTAATATTTCATTATTTATGTACATCACATTTGAAACTTAAATACATAGAAAATAAAACTTAACAATAAGTTCTTTACATTATTTATTTACATAGATACTTTACAATCCTACATATTAAACTATTCCATCATTGATCAAATGACCAATATTTTCTTCAAGATCCTCAAAGAAATCAGATACATCATAATGAGTGGTGGAGTTTTCAGCATCATTTGAAACAAAATTTGTTTCCTTTCCTTTGTCATCCTTTTTCAAAGATGCCTGGTAAAGATCGAGTAGGTGTCTTGGGGTACGACAGGTACGAGACCAATGGCCTTTTCCACCACAACGGAAACACTTATCCTCTGTTGATTTATTTTGCCGGATATTCCTTTCTTTATCCCACTTCTGGTGAGATCCTCTCTTTTGAACATGATTTTTTTTCCTTCCATAATTTTTCTTGTTATTAAAAGCTTGCCATTTACCTCTTCTAGGGTAATGATTTGCCGCATTTACTTCAGGAAATGGGGCGGCGCCAGCTGGGCGCGCTTCATGATTTTTCAAGAGTAACTCATTATTGCGTTCAGCAACAAGAAGGCAAGAAATTAACTCAGAATATTTTTTAAACCCCTTTTCTCGATACTGCTGCTGCAGGAGCACATTCGAGGCATGGAAGGTTGAGAAAGTTTTCTCCAACATATCATGATCGGTTATCTTTTCCCCACACAATTTCATTCGTGAGGTGATTCGAAACATTGCAGAATTATATTCATTTATAGATTTAAAATCTTGTAGACGCAAATGCGTCCATTCATATCGGGCTTGAGGAAGTATCACCGTTTTCTGATGATTATACCTTTCTTCAAGGTCTTTCCAAAGATCTGCAGGATCTTTTAACGTGAGATATTCATTTTTCAATCCTTTGTCAAGATGACGACGAAGAAAAATCATGGCTTTGCCTTTATCCTTCTTGGATGCATTATTTTCAGCCTTAATGGTATCTCCAAGATCCATTGAATCAAGATGGATTTCAGCATCTAATATCCATGATAAATAATTGTTTCCAGATATATCAAGAGCATTGAATTCAAGATGAGAGAGTTTTGACATAATAAAAATATTACCTGAGTCTTCCTAAAGATTTGATCAGAGTCTCGTGCTGATAACGTGTTGTAAAACAAATAAAAGATATATAAAATAAAGATATATAAATAAAAGACTCTAGCATTAATATAATTAACTCAATAATGATTTATATATATATAATAATATTATATGTTGTAATGTGTATATATATACAAAGATAGAAAGAAGTATTAAAAATAAAAAGAGAGAGAATTGCATTTGTTATTGTTACCATCTCAATATAATAAAGATGATTAATATTGTTATTAATATTATATGTAAAGAGTAATAGAAAATAGAATTTAAAATACTTATAAAATAAAAGAAGAGAAAGAATTGTAGTAAAAATATAAGGAGAAGAGTATTTGATTGCAACATAAAGAGGGAATTGATTTTTTATTACTTGCTTGTGTGTTTATTCAGATGGATGCTACTCCTATTTATACACACAAATGGTCATCACTTTTCAACCTTCATTAAATCCATTCTCTCTTGAGAATGATTCCTTCAATATTGAGAAGGTGAGTCTACGTGATCATCCATATCACAACACATTCATTCATTTACAACAAACACTTTCCTACTGTCCTCGATTACTTTAAGATTATGATTTTTTTTGGTAAAAGTTCAGTTGATCTAATTATAAGATTCAATCAAAAGTCGCTTCCTCAATCTTTTAATTTTTGTGAAAACGATATTCATTTATTGTGGTATTATTTGAAGCGATTTGGTATATTTGCCAAAATTTGACCATATCAAATTTTTGGCTCATCACTCATTTGTAAAGATAAATTGTGATTTTTCACTATAAATAAATAAAAAAATCATTAAAAAAATTAAATATCATACTTTATTCTCTCAACTAAAAAAAAATTAAGAAGATCCATTTTCTATTGTCACCACCTTATTTTCCTTTAACCTTTTCTTGGAAGTGCATAAATCCTTTAAGAATTTTGTGTACTTTGGGGATTATTTAAAGCCTTCAAGAGAATAATGTCCATTTCAACTCTCCAGAACATCTTTATCACTCCTTCGATTGCTTGTCTTGAATAACCGTTTGAGGAGAAGGGAGAGGTGAAAAGTGTCCCTTCTCCCTTGTCCTTATCCTTTTCTTATTTCTTTGCACCATCTTTCTTGATTATTGACATTTTCTTCCACCTTATCCTTATCCTTTTCTTATTTCTTGGCACCATCTTCTTGATTATTGACATTTTCTTCCACACTCTTTACAATAGAGGACAACTTCTCCAATCACATCCTTGGCCTTCACTTAAATCATGTCTTTTCCAACACAAGTCACGATGTTGCCCGAAATTGTTGTTCTGGTTGTAATTTCTTTTTCTTTTTATGTTTATGACCCCAAAATTAACTCCTGTATTTAATCAAATCCCACCGACTAAGTATGTGAAGCAATTATTAACTAGGTTTTAGTAGAAATACAAGTGTAATCACCCGTGTCATGTATGTCATAAGATTAAAATTATAATTTTAAATTATTTTTTAAAATTAATTTAAATTATAATAATTTGATTAATAAAAAATTAATATGTTATGCATTGTTTGTTTTTTTTTAAATTTAGTATTAATTAGATTAACTCTAAAATAGTTATTAATCGATTTTAATAATCTACTTTCTTCAATAAATCAGACATATATACTGAATGTGATCATAAATAATATAGTAATAGTTAAATTTACCAACAAACATATTGACTATTATCACACTCTAAAACAAATTAAATATAAAGGCTATTAGCACGCACTTATAAATCTATAAAATCGCACTGTTTTTAATTCGTGCAAGGGTTTATTTATCAAATAAACTTAAAATATAAACAAAAAATATTTATAAAATGGACCTGACATCACTTGAAAGAATTATGGAAAATAATCAACTTACCTTATCATTCATAAGAACCATTTCTATGTAAGTCGTGTTGTTCTTGTCAAATTTGTATGAGACTTTTCATAATCTTATAATTCTTGTCTTTATTTTTCAAAATTTTTCATTACATAATCTATCATAGGTAATATTGTTGATAGAATCGTAGTTAGTATCCTTTAGGTATGAAAAATAATAAACAGAAGAAGTTCTATATCTGAGGTATGAATTTTCTAGATGATAAATAATTGTAACAATTCACTATTACTCCTTATATATATATACACACACTAATTATATATGGTAATAGTTAACAAATATTTTCAATGAAGATACTTACTCAATATATATGTTATGGATATTAATTATATGCCAATATTTTTAAAAAAGAGATAAAAGAGGAGATATATAAATATATATAATATTATTGCTATATAGGAAGCATACATAAATTACTACATTTTATTATTATGTTATACAACTTAAAATTATACTATCATGTTATTATTAATCTTAGATACTTGCTATAATTATATCAAATTTAATTATGAATCTAAATAAATAAAATAGATAACATTGAATATTACTTTTTTTACATTCAATATTACTGTAAATATAAAAAGTAAAATAATTAATGAAAAAATATGAGCAGAAAATAAAACATATTAATTAAAATTCAATTTGTTATCTAATTAATCTTGTGTTCATACGATATAACTTTACAAAAATGTTATGAATCACAACCTTTTTTATTCTAAAAAAAGAAAAACACTATATGTAGCCTTTAGTAGTACAAACTTAATTATAAAAATTAATTATTGATATTGATATTAATCATAATTGATTATTAATACTCTAATTTTTTAAAATATATTTCACCTTTTTAAAATATAATGCATGTATCGTGTAGACTTTATTATTATTGTTGTTGTTGTTGTTGTTGTTGTTGTTGTCCACTAATTGATATCAAATTAAATGGGTAGGTCACTATTAATGTGTGCATCAATTATCTCCTAATAAAATTATTGTACTTGAATGAGAATTAGAACTATATCAATTGATATAATTAGAATGATTAAAAATATCGATGATTTATAAGTAGTTTAATAACTTATTAAATATTAATTTGATATAATTATAATGAAGATATTTTCTTAAATTAATATAATCATGCATTATTCATGAGCTAATTGTAATATAATTAAAATAAATTTATTTGAGAAAAAAAATTCATGTATAATTTTCAGAAATTATAATAATTTTTTAATTTATATATACGTATATATTAATTTTGTTAAATAATTATATATATATAATTATATACATATACATAAATAAAAAATATATGAATTATATTTTGTTAAACTCCATGTTACCAGCTATTAAAAACATTTAAATCACATGTATTAATTTTTTTTGTTATAATTATTTCGTTTTATATATATGATTATTTTTTATTCTACAATCGTGCAATAATATTTTTTATAATATTATTGCTATATATGAAGCAGCTTTATATTACTATAATTATATCAAATTTAATTATAACTGTAAATAAATAAAATAGAAACAATCAAAACTAATGTTTTTTATATTCAAAATTTATGGTAAATATAAAAAATAAAATCACTAATGATTAAAAATTTAAGTAGAAAATAAAAATCTATAAACTAAATTCAATTTGTTAACTAATTAATTTTATGTCCATATAATAATATTATTATTATTATATATTGATTAAAACTGTGAATACATATTAATAAAATTATTACATACGAAATGAGAATTAGAACTATATCAATTATATTAATTATATAAATTCAAAATTATTATTATTATTATTATTATTATTATTATTATTGTTGTTGTTGTTGTTGTTGTTGTTGTTGTTGTTGTTGTTGTTGTTGTTGTTGTTGTTGAGTAATGATGATAATTCATGTGATAATAAATATTACCTATAAAATATCTAAAATTAAATAATATTCAAATATAATTATGTGACAATTATAATTCAAAAATTACTGTACATGAAGTCACGTGAATTATTATTATAATTGATATAATAATTGCTATAATTGTTACATATTCTCAATTTTATCGATTGTATCAATTTAACTATATCAATTATATTCAAATTAGTAGTCAATTATTTTTATGAAAATTCTTGCTATAATTAGGTTATACTTATGAGATTATCTTGTATTAATCGTTATAATTAATTTAATAAAGATATTTATTAAGTATATATGTTATCTATATTAATTATATGCCAATATTTGTAAGAATGAGTTTAAAAAAGTGATATATAAATATATATAATATTATTGTTATATAAAAAATAAATTTAAATAATATATTAAATATTAATTTGATATAATTATAATAAAAATATTTTCTTAAAATAATATAATTATACATTATTCATGAGCTAATTATAATACAGTTAAATGTATAATATTATTCTATATTATTTATTTACCGTCATGATTTGATTTGATTGTTTTCTAATTTATTTACTTACATAAATGATTAAAATATATAACATAACTATCGTAATTATTATAATTTTATGATATAATTATAATTAACATGTTTTTATCATAATTAAATTTTGATTTGATATAATTATAATAAAAAAAATTTTCTAAAATAATATAATCATACATTATTTAATTTATGAGCTAATTATAATATAGTTAAAAATATCATTATATCATAATGTCTAGTTACTACGTTAATATAATATCAAAAGATACATGTTTCATTATTTTTTATAGATAAAATTGGCTTTTATTGGCAACTAAATTGTGTTTAGGTCAACGAAAACTATATGTTTAGGTAGAGATTTTTTGTCAAATATAATGAAAATACAAATAAAAAAATAAAGGATAAAAATAAATTTAAATTATATATCTGGCACCATTTCATTTTATTAATTATTAAATTATTTAAAAATAGTACATCCACGAAAAATATTCATAATATATAAATTGAGGCAATAATTTAAAATTTTTTAATTATAATTTAATCAAATACTAATATTAAAACCAAATTACTTAAACAATATTGAATCTATTCTAATTCTTAGTCACGTATAATATAGAGTCATTCTCGTAACGATAACCAACTGAAATAACATCGTAAATATCAACATTTAGAATTTGTGCAAATTCAAACCATCCTCTTGTTAAATAAGCTTCATTATCCGCTATCCATGCAATGCGGCAAAGTATAGAATTGCCACATCGAGAAACCAAACTAACCCTTATTCCTCTCAATGGCATTGCATGCATGCAAAAGAACAACTTAAAATAAGAAAATTTAAATATATTACCAATCGTTGAAATTGCATATTCGAGTTTGTCACGAATTTAGCAAAACTGAACTTAAATTGAGAGAATTCAATCTCATTATGTGCTCCACTTTGAAGATTTTCGGGCAGACGTAAAAAAGCATAGAGGGGATGGAACTTGAACTTGCCCTATAAAATTCCGTGGATGCAATTCCTCAATAAAAAATCGAGCTCCTCCCAAGAAAGCTAACTTTAACCACATTCCATTAGGTTGGTCATAATAGGTGAGTAGATCCAACCATCCGTCGATAAAGTAGAGATTATTGCCCCTTCTTTGAACGCTTACATCCATGTAGTTGGAACTGAATCAGTGAAGACAACTCGATGAGGTATTTCATGGATGTGATGCATTGTAAACGATTGTGGTAAAAGACAATCGAACTGGAACATTAGACGATAAGAATAACTTAGAGTAACAACAATTAATAAATTATTAAAAGAATAATATAATAGAATGAGTATATGAAAAATATTATAAAAAATTATAAATTGTACCTTAAAAGGATCAACTTCAATAAAAAACGAAAAATACATTCTTATTCTATGAAGTAGTAAAAAAATACTAAATATAAAATTATGAACTGACTCTCAAATTTAGATTCATGTACCACAAAAAATACTATTTATAGACCTTAGTAAAACAAAAATAAATATATAAATTACTTATTATTAACGCAATTTTTTATTATGTACAGTAATTACACATTATAATTGATAAGTAGTTTAATAGTGCATTAAATAGTGATTTGATATAATTATAATGAAGATATGTTCTTAAATTCGTATAATTATATATTATTCATTAAATATTAATTATAATATAATAATATAATTATAATAAAGGCATTTTTTATAAAATAATTTAGAATAGATAAAAAATTTCATCCGTTTTGGAGGGAAAACGGATTCACGAGAGATCGATACGTCACCCTTATTAGTTGGGGGAAAATCCAATTTTAGCATATTAAGTAGATATATAAAAAATATTTATACACAAAATAAAAAGTAAAAGAAAGAAAAAATGGACTACGATATAGATGGTCATACATTACATACTATCACTAAACATCGAAAATAAATGTTTACAAACTCAAGGAGCCAACTCCTAATTTTATATGAAGTTGCCAAAAATTTCCTCCATAAAAGAAAAAGAAAATTCTTGAGGACTAATAATTTTTATTATTTTCGATAATAATTTTACCAGTATAAATATTAAATTAATTTATATGTATTAATTTTAATACACATAAATGTAAATTATATGCTTTTTATATACAAAATTCCAATAAATATAAATGCAAATTATTATTGATTATATATTAGTCAAAAATAATACTATTTATTAACCATATAGCATTGCTCAAAGAAAAATATTCCAGAGAGTATTGAAGACATTAATCTCACATTACATTGTCATATGCAAAAACAGTTTATTTTATTACATGATAAGATCTTGCTAATTGTGAATACCAAACCAACCCAGCTTCACATATTATCAGAATTTGCTGTGGCCATTCACTCAATGCCGAGCCTCTTTTTAGCATCCAAAAGGAATTCATAGACCCTTTCTGAGTTAGGTAAAGTGTTAGCAACGCTTTCTTTCTGCAGACACCTCTTGGCCCAAGAAATGAACTTGGGACATTCAGACTCTATACTGAAGTTGCCAATGGTCTCAACTGCATAAAACCAGCTATAAAATGTGACAAGCGAAATGTCTACGAAACCAAGCTTGTCTCCCCCGAAAAACGGTTTGTCTCCTAGCTCTGCTTCCAATAATTGAAGGGCTTCAATGAATTCCTTCTTACCAGCTTCTTGCTCTTCTCCTTTTCTTGCCCACACCTTCTTTGCAAGGTCATATATCTATTTCACATTACAAATAATCAGCATACACATTTTAACAAAACAAAAAATTAGCACATTCTATCAACATTGACGAACTGTTCAATCTAGCACATGAAACAAGGAAAGGAAGCGTAGACAAAATTGGAAATATTTACTAGAGGAATGAAAAGCCTATAGATTTTTGAGCACT